>NC_081375.1:34973572-35273572 GCF_030684315.1 Stegostoma tigrinum
TTAATGAGGCAGAAAGGAATACAAAGATATGCTGATACGGTGAAAGTAAGCGTAGGGGCAGAAGGTTTACGTGGACGATAAATACCAACACAGAGAAGCTGGGTTGAACATCCTGTTTTCGTGTTTTAGACTGCATGTTACGGAAAGCACAATTCCTCCAATTCCAAAGTCAGCAGAATATTCCAAAATAAATCATGCTGCATAACACTGCCAGATCCAATATGCATTATCAGTTGACTGGGCTCAAAAACTGAACTCATTTTAGCAGCATACATCCATAAACAGGAAACTTAAGGCTAAATAGTGCACATATTAATATATATAAAACATATGATCTTGTATTCAAAACATACGCTTTAAATTATGACATTTCAAGCCATTTGAAAGATTGTATCTTAATTCTATTTGTTGCTGTTCAGTCTCCCAGGAGTTAATGAATAAAGTTTAAATCTCATGTCTTTATCTTTCAGTTATTTCCAGCAATTAAATTTCCGATGGCAGTGTTTCATTCTGCCAGCTGAGCCTGCACATGAGCATGTAATGCCAGTAAGACTGTGTAGCTCAAAGAGCTAAACTCTCCTGCTGTTTTCAACAATAGTCTTGCAGATGTACCTTCCAAGCAACCAGCATGGTGCAAACTGTAGTCTGTGATCTAGCAGAAACTGAGTCCAATTTGAGACAGCTGTCATGCTGTCATATTCTAGCACTTTGCCAGAAAGGGAATTAGAAGTCCCCAGAATGTACATTATAATTAAATGTTCATAACTTTGAAACAATTAGCTTAAAGTTTAATCTGAAAACTGGTAACAACACTATTAAAAATCTGATTTTCCAACAATAAAAGAATTCAACTCCCTTTTCAATTTCTGAAGTTTCACTGCACTGTCGAAATTGAGGCATCAGACCCACTGGGCCAGTAGGAGTCAAAACATGACATTTTGGGAATAACTGAAGACTGACGAGAAAGAGAAGTTTTTTTTTAACGAAATAACAAAGTCACAGTTTAGAGCACGGAATGAGTAAAACAGGAGAATCTATCATACTCCGAAGAAGTAACTCAACAAGGCTTTGTCAACCTCTTCCAAACTTGGAAGCCTCCATCACCTACAATGGCTTCCCATGGAGTAGTCACAAGCTGCACATTGAGGTCACAACCTCTGAAGATGCAATTTTCAAAACATACCCTGCTCCAATCCTTCCTTTCTTTCCCTCTTCTGTCTCCCTTCAGTCCATTCAATGACACATCACAACAATTTTCAATCCTCAGAATGGAGGTAGTGGAGAACATTTTAGAGCCTTGACCTTGAAGGACAAGGGCAGCAGATGTATGGGAATATCACTATCTGCAACCTGGCCTCCAACTCACTCAACATCCTGACTTGGCACTATAAAGCTATTCCTTCAGAGTCACTGGTCAAAATCCTGACAGCTCCCTCCCTAGTAGCACTCCAGTGTCCCTCCACCCTAAGGGCTGCAGTTGTCCAAGCTTGATGAGGAACTTGCTTTTAGAGTATTTCAAACACAATGTTAAATATTTAATAAAAAACAAATGCTCTGAGGAAGGGTCACCAGACCCAAAACCTGAATTCTGTTTTTTCCTTCACAGATGCTGCCAGATCTACTGAGCTTTTCCAGCAACTTTCTTTTTGTTGAATATTTAAAAGTTTAGGCTGTAACAAATGGTCAAGTTCCGTGCATTATTAATAAGATTTTTTTAAATGCCAACTTTAAGTCAAGTCCACTATCAATCTTCAAATCTATGGATAAAAGTACAGATATCTTTCTTTTAAGATAACAAGGTGTAGAGCTGGATGAACACAGCAGGCCAAGCAGTATCAGAGGAGCAGGAAAGCTGATGTTTCGGGCCTAGAACCTTCTTCAGAGATTTCTGAAGGGTCTAGGCCCAAAATATCAGCTTTCCTGCTCCTCTGCTGCTGCTTGGCCTGCTGTGCTCATCCAGCTTTACACCTTATTATCTCAGATTCTTAGCATTCGAAGTTCTTCCTATCTCTGATGTTTTTTCTTAAAACTAGGTGTCATGTCAATTGAGCTATCAACAATAAAATTATGTACAGACAAGACTGAGAACAGCTGACAAATGGCTTCAATAAGAATTGACACAGGCATAAAAGCAACGTACAACTGAAGAACAATCATGAATAAAGGCTAGGTTGGCTGCTTCAAGACAACTAAATGAATTCTATTTTATTCCTGCCAATTTTAGGATGGTTATTAATGTTTTGGGGTCACATCACCAGTTTAGGTTGCTTTGTGAAGTCTGAAACCCAAATGGCCTCAATATGACAAGTAAAGTAACCTGAAAGGAAGTACAATGGACTACAGTGGGGCATGAAACTTTGTGTAATCATTCTTCAGTAGTTTGATTGAATACGGAATACAAAAGTGCATATTTGGCAGTAAGGGACTGAAGGGGGAAGTGAAATCTTTTGCTTAATGCTGTAAATTTTTACGATACATTTTAAAATGTACGATGATTCAGCTCTAATGAGATGGAGACTCAAAAACATTAACCATACCCTAAGGTATAAGCAAGATTTTTTAAAAATATCAATAGTATTCACACAGACAGACAATATAATTCCCACATTTATCATATACAGTTACCTTTATGAAGGATATAATGTAGACATCTTGAGGACAGTGACCTAATCTTCCTATAAGCGGTCAAGATGATACGCTTGCGGTTCCCTGATGATGAGCCCCCTGCCAGTTATAATCTGTACCAATTTCACAAACACTGCTTGTGAAGGGTTTTGTTCTATCATTGATGGCTGGATGGGTAGTTTATGACGTAGAGTGACGCCAACAGTATGGGTTCAATTCCCACACTGACAGAGGTTAATGATGGATTCTCCATCATAACCTCTCCTCTTCGCCTGAGGCACAGTTACCTTCAGGTTAAAAGCACCAATCGTCATCTGCTTCTAATGAAAGGGCTGCCCTATAGCCTGGAAGACGATGGCAACTTTAACTTCAATAAAAAATATTAATCGGAGATCGCCCTGCTTCTTTGTCATAGAAATAAAGGATATATGATCAAATGTGCTGATATGTCCTCATAAAGGAGAAAGGGGTATATGAAACAATCCTAGAACACCCAACAAAATTCCCAGCTGGGATTTCACATCTCTATCACTTGTTGCAGAGCCTCACTCTTCACTGACAATGCAGACTGCAGGCCTGTCAATTCCCATTCGTTCTTCTTTTCACAAGTGGTTCATGGAAGTGTATTTCTGACTTTGGTTGACTGCACTCCCTAAGTGGAGTAATTTACTTCCTCTAATGTAGCTGCAAACTCTACATATTACAGTAATTTATGTCAGAGTCAGCATGCTGTCAGAAATGCTGTCTTAGAAGTCACAACATGAACAAAGCAATTAGGGGTCAAATAGCTGGCTGTCTGCTGTCATTAGGAACTTATAGAGTAACAATGCTGATGGCCACAGTCATCTGCATGTGTAGCACGTACCTGTTACTGCCCAAAGAGTGAAATACATACAAGATAAAATTTAAATTACTAAAACCATGAAGCAAATTTTCCTCAACCAGTTCTTACTGGGGTTAGATATGCTCCATAGCGGTTTAATAGGAAGCAATTCTGACAGAATGAGCTAAAAGTATATTTGCAAAATTGGTTTACCCGTGGTATAACCCAATCCAAAATTCATGTGCTACGAAATATATGAAGTTATAGAGTCATGCAGTCATGCAGCACAGAAACAGGCTCTTTGGTCCAACTTGTCCATGCTGACCAGGGTTCCCAAACTAAATTAGTCCCATATTCCACTAAACCTTTCCTATGCCTCCACCTGTCCAAATGTCTTTTATATGTTGTAAATGCACCAGCATCTACCACTTCATCTTGCAGTTCATTCCATATATGCACCACCCTCTGTTTGAAAAAGATGCCTCTTCGGTCTCTTTTAAATCTTATCCCTCTCACCTCAAACCCACATCCTCTGGTTTTGAACTCCCTATCCAAGGGAAAAGGCTTTGTTATTCAAATTATCTATGGTCCTCATCATTTTATAACCCCTATAAGGTCATCTCTCAACCTCCTATGCACCACGAAAAAGCATCCTAGCCTATTCAGGCTATCTCTACAACTGAAACCTCGAGTGCCAGTAATACCCTTGTACATGTTTACTGCAACCAATTTAACAACATCCTTCCTACAGCAGGGCAACAAGAATTGTACGCAGTACTCCAAAAGAGGTGTCACCAATGTCCTGTATAGCCACAACTATGTCCTATCCCCTTTACTCAATGCTCTGACCAATGAAGGCAAGCATGTCAAATGCCTTCTTCACCACTCTGCGCACCTTCAAGGAACTATGTACCTGAACCCCTGAATCTCTCTGTTCAACAATACTCCCCAGGTCCCTACTATTAACTGTGTACGTCTTTCCCTGGATGGCCTTACTAAAATGCAATACCTCACATGTATCTAAATTAACCATCATCTGCCATTCCTTAGCCCCTCGGCCCAGCTGATTAAGATCCATTGTACTCTTAGATAACCTTCTTCACTGTTCACTACACCACCAACATTGGTTTCATTTGCAAACTTACCAACCATGCTCCCTATGTTCTCATTCAAATCGTTTATATAAATGACAAAACAACAGAGGACTCAGCACCAATTCCTGTGGAACTCCACTGGTCACAGGCCTGCAGTCCGAAAAAACAACACTCTAACATAACCCTCTGTCTCCTTAGCTCTCACTGATGTTGTGATAGAATTTTAAAACATCACTTAAAGCTCATTCATTTAAATGTTTCTGAAGTATAGCCAAATTATGGAGGTTCAAAAGAGAATACTTTTCATTCATTATTGGACTGCTGTGTTTAAAATGCAAATGAAAAAGACAAGCTCAATAAGTAGATTCTTGCTGTAAATCCTGACATCATTTCAAAATCTGGTTTCACATCAATATCCTCAGAAGAGAAAATTGATAAATAATATCAAAAGCAGCAGCATCTTGATATGAATTAACCAAACTTTCCACATGAAGCATCAGCCAGGATATGAGAACCACACCCAGATTAATACTTCTGCAAATTGTCAGGGAAGCTGAATAAGAGCGGAAAGATTCAGAACCTCAAAAGATCTAATTTAGGATAGGGTTTCTTTAAAGTAACTATTTACTGAGAAACGTTCATCAATTGCTAGGGAAATGTGTTTGAGCGGAACACTATTGGCCATAGTTAAGAAACTATTGGCATTGATAGAATTCTGTAAAGGATGAAAACAACTGGCCTGAGCAATTTTCTTCATTCAAAATTGTAATGTCCAAAGTTGTTTTATTATTTCCATTTTCACACCAAATGTAAGGCATTTTATGTACCAAGTATGATCTGGAAAATTAAGCCCAATTCACCAAGTGTTGCACATACTTCAGAGCACTCCTGATGCCATTGTCTTCAAATACATCGAAGAGTAATTGAAAACAAATGTTTTTCAAAGCTGAGATTCAATTCCAGTTATTTGACGAAAGATCGTCATTCCATTTCAATAAACCACATTATAATTCAAATCAGATTTCATTAGTGTGGATGCCTTTTCTTCCAGTATTTAAGACTTTTAATCCATCCTGTTTCCAATTAATGGATTGTGTAGACTAACCACCCCCCCCCCCCCCCCACCACCCCCCGCAGCACTAAGAAACTTTTCTGTGTTGAATCATTTGAATGAGAGTAGTACTGTCCTTCAACAGAGCAACGTAAAAGTTAGGAACACAGCCCAGCACAGTGGGAAATGTAATGTAGTGATTTTAACGAGAAAATCCATAACAATTAAAAATACACAAAAATGCTAACATTACTACAACTGGAATGCACTCCAATTAAGTTTTCAGCAATTTGTTCTCCCTTTCCAAGATCCAATGAAAATAAGTTAACCTCAGCTTACATTTGTTCACCTTTTGATGACTTGTTCATTTCGCTTTTATTTTATATTCATGTTAGTTACTTAATCTTTCAGTCTTTTCATTGGCCTTCTAGGCATGGTAGTAAGCAACAGGTTTGCACTGATCTTTCTTTATACTGCTTATTTCAACTAGGCAGAGACAAGCAAAGTAAGTGGAGGCATCTGCATGTTTATAGTGATTTGGAAACATATAACAATCCCGCCATTATGTACTGGACAACGAACCACACAAAGCAATTTTAAGAGGAAAAACAAATCCAGATCAATTACATACTTGATTCTACAACTCTTCAAATTCCAACTGGCCTCAGAAGATGGCCATTATTGAAGAATCGCCCAGAGTTGCGTGTTGGAAGGATGTAGAAATCCCAAGGCGGCTGACTTTGCAGGAATTGATGGGAGTGCAAAACCTTTGTCAGGCAATTACCCAGTATATAAAACCCTCTGAAAAGTCCCAAACTCAGAGTTATATTCAGTGACTTCAGGAAGTGTTGATTAACTTATCTTTACAGTTACCTAGGGAAGGGATTAAAACCTTCTCCAGCTCCTTGTGTACTCTTAAAGTGACCAACTTCTGCTGACTCCACACAGATCTCCGTCTAGTTCTAAATCCTAATATTCCAATAAACACCAAAAATCCCCTTTCCCCAAACTCAAACATTATTTCTACCCTTATGACCAAACCAGGGACCTTGAGCACATCCCTAATATCCCCGCTATTCCCAAATTCCCAAGACCCCTCCCTCAATTAGATGGGTACAGACTCACTAACTCTCACCAAAGTCCATGACCACATTCCGCAATTGGACTTAATAAAAACCAAATAAAAGCCAAAAGAACTGCAGATCCTGTAAATCAGGAGCAAAAACAAAGTTGCTGGAAAAACTCAGCAGATCTGGCAGAGGAAGGGTCACCAGACCCGCAACATTAACTCAGTTTTCTCCTTCACAGATGGAGCCAGACCTGCTGAGCTTTTCCAGCAACTTTGTTTTTGTTCCACAACTGGACATGTCTTGACAGCCCCAATTACTCCCCTGGTAAGAATCACCCCCCAGCTCACCATAAGACCTTATCCACTTACCCTATCACACCTCCCATCTACCAACAGCCTGACTGCTCACCCACCTAGCACCTGTGACCCACACACACCTGGCAGTTGTAACCCTGACCCATTGCCAGTTTATGGTCCACACAGCTCAGCACCCTACTGCCATTCTACCATCCCACTCTACTCACTTACATCACATATTTACTTTTCAGTAGCTGTCAAAGTAGCTTTAGGACATTTAAACCATGGACCACAGCAACTACTGCTGCAAGAAAGTTGTGGTTTTTCAGTGTTGAACTACTAGGCTGTTGTCTTGCTGGTGTGAACTGCGCTGCTTTATCTGGGAAGGCTCGCGGACAGGAAGTTTAATCTCTAAACCCTTTGAAAGAGGTATGTGGGCTACCTCTTGTCTGATGTGGGTCAGAAATCAGGATTCTAAATCAGATTGGAATTTTCAGGTCAATGCGGAGTCTGGGTTAGGCAGTCCCTCTTTGGAAGAGGATACAAGTGTGGACATTCCTAGGAGAACAATACTGTATCAGGGATGGGGCTCAACAGAATTTTGATGAGTAAAAGAACACTAATGAAGGCAATAACAGCACAAAACAAAACTGATATATGCCTGTGCTAAATGTCTTCCATCTCTGGGTCTTAAAGAATGTAGGTGAGAAAATTACAAAGCAAAATTAAACCTAATCTTCTGAAGTTCTCTTTATTTGCAAACAGTTACTGCAAATTACAAAATCACATTTGACACTGTCATCTATGAAAGATGAAAGTTGGAAACCAGGGAATTATTGACATGTTAACACAATGTCGGTTGTCATAAAATTGTTTGAATCTAAGAATAAGGTAACTGAAGGTATTGAAATTTCTCAGCTGACCAGAGAGAGCAAGAACGGATTTTTTGAGGGAGAGTCATGCCAGATGATGGTCATCGAATTTTATGAAGAGGTAACTAAAGTGATGGACAAGAAAATGTCCACAGATATTATTTATAATAACCTCTAGAAGTCATTTAATAGAGGTTCCTCATAAGAGGCTGTTAGCGAAAGTTGAAGATCACGAAGCCAAAGGTAATTTTTTTGACCCCACAGAGTAACGGGACAAACAGAAGCTAGAGCGTGGGAATAAAGAGCAGGTGCTCCTACTGGCACCATGTGACTCACAATGCCCCACAAGGAACTGTGTTAAGTCTCAGCTACTCACCGTTTTCATTAACAATTTAGATGCTGGAATCAAAAGCCACATATCTAGTTTTGTCACTGATATAATGACAGCATATATAGAAGCATAAAATGACAAAGAAACATTAATAGATTTGGTAATTGGGCAAACGAATTTCACTGTATCAAATGCGACGTCATCCGGGTAGGGCTTGAAAGTGATAGAACAGGACATTTTTTAAATACTGAAAAACTAGAAACAATGGTGATCCAGAGAGTTGCAGGAGAAAGCTGGCATGTACAGACATCATAAAAATTTCATGACAAAAAAGTGTGGAAAATATTTTTGTTTTAAAAATTTCAAGAATGTTGAATATCTCAACAATTAGAATACAAAGGAGCAAAAATAATGTTGTAGCTTTACAAAATGCTGGTTGGAACATATGAGAGGTAATGTGAGCAGTTCTGGGCACCATACTTAGAACAATAGTATTGACCTGGCATGGTGTGCAGTACATATTTCACCAAAATGATACTTGGGCTCAGCAAGTTATGATGAGTGATTAAACAAACTAGTGCTGTATGCCCTTGAAGTTAGCATGGTGTGATTTGGTAAAGTTTCAAAGAATTTAAAGAATATTATAAAGGTAGCATGAGGGAAAATATTTCCACTGGCTGAGGAATCTAGAACTAGTGGGCACGGTCCGTAAATTGGAGTTACACCTTTCAGCAATGACATTAGCAAATATTTCTACTCAGAAAGGGTTGCAGAAGTTTGGAATTATTTTCTGAAATTGTAACTGATGCAAAGTTAATTGCTAATTTTAAATCTGATATTTTTCTTTGTTAGTCAATGATATTCAAGTCAACGGCCAAAGGCAGCTGTATTGAATTACGTCACAAATCAACCATAATCTCACTGAATGGTGGAAGAGGTTCAGTGGGCAAAAAGGGTCTACCACTTTTCCTAAGCTAGCCATCCATATCTTCATATTCTAAATTTCTACTGTCTCCACCCTGCCTCATTTAGAACAAATTATATATTTTAGCAACAGTACAATCTTAATGTTTTTTTTCATTATTTCTTTCAGTAATCATCACAGGGATTTTATGAGTCACTTTTAAAATGAAAATCCAGTACCGTAACAGCTTTTCTGCCTCTTCTCGATTTACTACTGTATCTTTCACGGCCCTCCCACATTTTGTTGGAGTACAGCCTGTGAAACAAAAAAGATTGACAGTCAAAACAGAATATCTCAATGCAAAGTGGTTTAAGTGGCGAATTATAAAGAAGTCACAATAATTTTCTAGTTTTGCAATCTGGCCTATTGGTGCTTCCACTCTGGAGAAAAAAAAAGTGTTAGCTGGTTATTTCAGAGGATTTAGTATTACTGGATTTAAAGCATTTCACAAGAGAAATCACTATGATTGGAGTTTATTGCCATCAATTCCAATAGCAAAGTTTGCCTGAACAATTCTGACAATCTACATTCTAAGCTCCAGCTAATCGGGCATTATTTTTGCCTATTGTTCGTTGCACATAAACTGGAGGTAAAAATGTTTACAGTTGCTTCTGAGGGTTGTGTGCTGCAGATGTGTTCCCTTAATGCTAAAGAAAAAGTTATATAAAACAAATTGGCAAAGCACTGCTTTTGAATCCTTGTTATCTTCCTCGCTTACTTCCTCGGGAGAGATCAGATGTTCCCTAATGTTCAGTTTTACATTTTAAAGCTTAACCATGAAAAACCACTACATAAAAACAACTTACTTTCATTAGCCGTGCAATAGTTTGGCATGTTCTGTGGTTGTGAAAATACTACATTAATTCAAGGTTATTTTCAATTCTCTACATGCAACAGGAGGCTGTAATTTCACAAGGACAACGTAGTAGTTATTCTTTCCAAATCAGTGCGAAACTTAGATGTCTGCTGCAGGTGGAATGGGGAGAACATCATCACATAATGTCCCCTCATTTACCCTCACCACCTGGTGTGGGGACCAAATCTGACAACTGTCCAACTAAATGGGATGTAATTCCCCATTTCACGGAAATTGGCTGCATAATGTTATTTTCCTATGACTAAAGGCAAAGCTAATCAGAAAAAAAGTGTTCACTAATCGCACTTTCTGAAATTGCATTCACAAACAGCTTTCACTGCTTTATTGTTTTGTCCACTCAAATTAGTTTGCATGTTACTCAATCAATTCTTACCTGTTGACCAGGGTTATGAGCAAATACACATTTATTACAGCTGGTATGCTCATTAGCTGAGAACTTGTTGTTCTTAAAGGGTGACCAGAATTGTGTGCAGTATTCTAAATATGGCCTCACCAATGTCCTGTATGGCTGTGACATGACATCCTAAGTCCTACACTCAATGTTCTGACCAACGAAGGCAAGCGTGTCAAACACCTTCTTCACCACCCAGTCTACCTGCAACTCCACTTTCAAGGAACTAAGCACCTGCACCCTTAGGTCTCTTTGTTTGGAAACACTTGGAAGTTTTGAACTTCTAAGTTGTCCTAGCAAATCTTCCGGCAAAGATATTAATGCCTTCCAATTTGGGTGGGACCTGTCCCTCTTATACAGGTCATTTCTACAACAACTCGATCCCAATGATCCAAAAAATGTGAATTCTTGCCCATTGCATCAGCTCCTCAGCCACACACTTATCTGCTCTTTCCTCCTATTCCTACTCTCAGTGGCATTTGGCATCTGTAGTAATCCAGATATTACTGCCTTTGAGGACTTGCCTTTTAACATTCTGCCTAGTTTCCTATATTCTTTCTGCAGAACCTCATCCCTTTCCCTACATATATCATTGGTACTAATGTACACAACAACCTCCTGCTTATCACTCTCCTCTTTCAGAAATTTCTGCATCCGCTCTGAGACATCCTTGACTTTGGCACCACAGAAGCAGCAGACCATCCTGATGTCTCACTGACTGCCGCAAAAATGCCTGGCTGTGCCTCTGACTGCAGAGTCCCCTATTACAATCGTTCGCGTGGAACCAGATATACCCCTCATTACAGTCATTCAACTGCAGAATACAAATTTGACCAGAAAAACCCTGGGTTTTTCACAATCCGGCCATGACCTGAGGACTGGGCTCATTGAGCAAAACATGATGTACTTCCCAAAGAGAGCGCGGTGAAGGTTCTTCAGATTAGTTTTGCAATTGAGGGCCTGTGCGATGAGGTGAGATTAGATTAGATTAGATTCCCTACAGTGTGGAAACAGGCCCTTCACCCCAAAAAGTCCACACTGCCCCTTGAAGCATCCCACCCAGACCCATCCCCCTATAACCCACACACCACTGAACACGACGGGCAATTTTGCATGGCCAATCCACCTAGCCTGCACATCTTTGGACTGTGGGGGGAAACCAGAGCACCCAGAGGAAACCCACGCAGACACAGGGAGAACATGCACACTCTGCACAGACAGTCGCTCGAGGTTGGGATCGAACCTGCGTCTCTGGCGCTGTGAGGCTGCAGTGCTAACCACTGAGACACACTGCCACCCAATTGAGCCTTTATTCATAGAGTTTAGACAAGTGAAACTTATGACAAACATTGGACAGATCAAAATTCAACCATATTTCTTCACTTAAATTTCAGCCTTCAGAAAACAAAATTAAAAGTTAAACTTTTAAAGTTGTCACTGTTAACTGTCAGTAATTACAATAAGTACAATTTATTTTATAGGTACAACACAACTCTGATCTACCTGTGCAACACCTTTAGGAATCTATGGACTTATACACCAAGGTCTCTTTGTTTCTCAGTAGTCCTTAAGGGCCTACCATTGCGTACAAATCCTCCCTTTATTCGACTGCAAAAATTCATCACTCCACACTTCTCAAACTAACTAATTATTATTTCTTCTACATTCACATACAGGACATTAACAAACAGCAGGCTTCCAATCACAAAACCAACCCTCCACCATCACCTTGTCTCCTGTAAGTAAGCCAATTTTGGATCCAGAGATAATGGGAACTGCAGATGCTGGAGAATTCCAAGATAATAAAATGTGAGGCTGGATGAACACAGCAGGCCAAGCAGCATCTTTTGGATCCAGTTTGCCATATTGCCCTGGATCGATGGACTCTTATCTTTTGGACCAACCTTCTGTGAAGGACCTTATCAAAAGCCTTGCTCAAGGCCAAGTAAACCGCATGAACTGCACTACCCTCAATTTATTTAGTTACTTTTTCAAAACTTCCAAAAAAAAATTCAATTAAATTGGCCAGACAGGATCTCCTTCTAACAAAGCTGTGCAGGCTATTCCTGGTCAATCCTTGCCTTTCTAAGTATTGATTAATCCTGTCCTTCAGAATTTTTCCCAACAATTTTGCTACCATTGACATCAGACTGACTGGTCTGTAATTACCCGGTCCATACCTGCAGCCTTACTTGAGCAAGGGAATCACATTAGCTTTCTCCAGTTATCTGGCATTTCACTTGTAGCCAGTGAAGTGTCAAAGATTTCCGCAAGGGCCCCAGGAATTTTCTCTCTTGCCTCCCTCAGCAGCCTGGGATACAACTCATTAGGCCCTTGGGATTTATGCACCTTTACACCTGCTAAAATATCTTTTAACCCTTCCTTATTTATCTTAATATGTTCAAGAACCTGAGTATGCCAAATGAAATTCCCAGCAACAAGGTCTTTCTTCTCTGTGAATGCAAACAAGAAGCATTCATTTAATCGTCTTCCCTGGACTGACCTATCCCCTCCCTACCTCCCCACCTGTACTCTTTTCTCTCCATCTTCGGTCCGCCTCCCCCTCTCTCCCTATTTATTCCAGAACCCTCACCCCATCCCCCTCTCTGATGAAGGGTCTAGGCCCGAAATGTCAGCTTTTGTGCTCCTGAGATGCTGCTGGGCCTGCTGTGTTCATCCAGCCTCACATTTCATTATCTAGCATTCATTTAAGACCTCTTGTGGCTCCACACACAGATTGTGCCATTAGTCTGCAATAGCCCCCTCTCTTTCCTGGTAATTTTCTTTCTCTTAATACACTAATGAAATGCCTTGGGGGCGTTCCTTAATCCTATCTCACAAAGCTATTTCATGGCCCCTCTTTGCCCTCTGAATTTCCTTTTTTAAAGCACCCCCTACACACTCTATACTTTGAAGTTCTTCTCATGCTTTTAATGCACTGTATTTTAACATTTGCTGTGTTTCTTTCCTTCATCTAACTCTTGATATCCCTTGATATCCAAGGTTTCCTGGTCTTGCTGCCCTTGCCCTTCACTTTTAGGGGAGAATGCTCATCCTGAATTCTCATGATATTACTTTCAAATCACTCCTATGTTCCAAGTGTAGACTCACCTGCAAGTATCTGCTCCCAGATAACAAAGTGTGAAGCTGGATGAACACAGCAGGCCAAGCAGCATCTCAGGAGCACAAAAGCTGAGGTTTCGGGCCTAGACCCTTCATCAGAGAGCTCTCTGATGAAGGGTCTAGGCCCGAAACATCAGCTTTTGTGCTCCTGAGATGCTGCTTGGCCTGCTGTGTTCATCCAGCTTCACACTTTGTTATCTTGGATTCTCCAGCATCTGCAGTTCCCATCATCACAGTATCTGCTCCCAGCCTATATTTGCCAGATCCTAACTAATGGTATTGAAATTTGCCCTCCGCCAACTTCTGCAGTATTCTTATCCCTTTCCATCATGATTTTGAAACTTAAAGAGTTGTGGTCACTTTCACCAAAGTGATCACCCACTGAAACTTCAACCACTTACCCAACTTCATTCCCTAGGATCAGGTCTAGCACTGCCCCATATCTATTAGGACTACCTCATGGCTCAAAAAGTTCCCTTTCAACGCACTTTAAAAATTCCACTCTGTCTAATTCATTCACTCTACAGTGATTCCAGTTAATGCTGGCAAAGTCGAACATTGTGTGAAAAACCCAAAACATCATTTTAATTCTGTTTTCTCCTGAGAATCAGATCATGAATTCTACAGAGATAACAAGGTATTCAGCTGGATGAACACAGCAGGCCAAGCAGCATCAGAGGAGTAGGATGGCTGACATTCCAGGCCTAGAGCGTTCTTCGAAACATCAGCCCTCCTGCTTCTCTGATGCTGTTTGGCCCGCCGTGTTCATCCAGCTCTGCACCTTGTTATCTCAGATTCTCCAGCATCTACAGTTCCTACAATCTCATGAACTCTACAGATTCTGGATTTGAGTAACAAGCACACATCAACACAAAAGAATCATTAACAAATCCAAATAAGACAAGATTCAACAACAAGCCATGATTTACCTGCCTAATTAATGCTTTCATTTGCCTCAGGATACCAGACATAGATTCTAATTAACCACGATACAGAATAAAAGGGCAATAGACTAAATACTAGATGGCATCACATTACTGGAAAAGTAAGGTCATATCGGTTTGATTCACACAGTGCAGTTTTACAAAATGCCAATAGCTTTTGCTAAATAGCTAAGGAATCTAAGAAAAGAAAAATGTTTCAGGTAACCATTTTTACATTTATATTTTTATTTTCACAAAAATCTGCAGTATGCCAGAGAGATATGAGCAGCAATTCAGTTTGTGGGATTTGTTAAACCTGTCATGAAAAATAACATTCCATACTGTCAAAGAGCATTTAATTTCCTCATTTTTAATTTTAGCAAAAACATTTAAAATTGTTTTGATTTTGCTTACTGGAAGATAAATTATATTTCTCCTATCTGAAGGTCACACAGGCTTTGTCTGCATTTGGTTAGAAAGTAATTAACCTTACATCAGTGGTAAGGAAAATGCTCAAATCTACTATAAATGATTTGATAAATGGACACTTGACTAAAAATGATCAGCTTGGGAATAGTCACAATTTGTGAATGAGAAATTGTGTTCTACTTGAGAGTGTTACTAACAGAAACGATAAAGAAGTGTTGATAAATGTAGAATACTTGGATTTTCAGGAAGAGATTTTGATAAACTTCCCAACAGGAGGATGTTCAGCAAAATTAAAGCATGCGTGATATAACATACTGGAGTAGATTAAGGGTTGGCTAGCATACAGAAAACAGAGTGGGAATAAGTGGGTGCTTCTCCAGTTGACTAACTGTGACTAGTGGAGTACCATAAAAGGAATGGTATTTGGCATACAAGCTGTTAAAATATATATCAATAATCTGAATACAGGGAAAAAATACAATATTTCCAAATTTACCGAAGATACAAAACCAAATGGGAATGCATTCTGCGAGGAAGATGCAAAGCAGCATTAAAAGGATTTTGACAGACTTAGTGAGTGGACAAGAATGCAGCAGATGGAATATAACATAGAAAAATGTGAGTTTATCCACTTTGATAGGAGGAACAGATGTGCAGAGTATTTTGTAAATGATAAGAGATGAGAAGGTATAGAGAGAGAGAGGGATAGCAAGCTGCAGATGCTGGTGTCAGAGTCAATACAGTGTGGAGCTGGAGGAACACGGCAGGCCGGGCAGGAGCAGAGGAGCAGAAAAGTCAACATTTTGGGTTTACGAGATAGTAGGAACTGCAGATGCTGGAGAATCTGAGATAACAAGGTGTAGAGCTGGATGAACACAGCAGGCCAAGCAGCAGAGGAGCAGGAAATCTGATGTTTTGGGCCTAGAGCCTTCTTCAGAAATGAGGGTGGGGAAAGGATTTCTGAAATAAATAGGGAGAGAGGGGGAGGTGGATAGAAGATGGATAGAGGAGAAGATAGGTGGAGAGGAGACAGACAGGTCAAAGAGGCGGAGATGAAGTCAGTAAAGGTGAGTGTAGGTGGGGAGGTAGGGAGGGGATAGGTCAGTTCAGGGAGGACGGACAGGTCAAGGGGGGATGAGGTTAGGAGATAGGAGATGGTGGTGGGGCTTGGGCTGGGAGGAAGGGACAAGCTGGGCTGATTTTGGGATGCAGTAGGGGGAGGGGAGATTTTGAAGTTTGCAAAGTCCACATTGATACCATTGGGCTGCAGGGTTCCCAAGCAGAATATGAGGTGCTGTTCCTGCAATCTTCAGGTGGCATCATTGTGGCACTGCAGGAGGCCCAGGATGGACATGTCGTCTGAGCTTTGCAGAACACCTATGCTCGGTTTGCACTGAACAACTGCATCTCCCAGTCGCAAACCATTTCAACTCCCCCTCTCATTCCTCAGACGACATGTCCATTCTTCCTGCCTCAGCCTTCCTGCTCCTCTGATGCTGCTTGGCCTGCTGTGTTCATCCAGCTCTCCACCTTGTTATCTCATTTTGGGTTTACACCCTTCATCAGGACCTGATGCTGCCTGACCTGCTGTGTTCCTCCAGCTCCTCACTGTATTGACTTTCATGAGAAAATGTAAGTGTACAAAAGGACTTGGGTGTCATTGTCAATAAGTCACTGATGGCTACCATGCAGGTGTGGTAAGAAATTAGAAAGGTTAGTGGTACGTTAGCCTTTATCACAAGAGAATTTGAGTTTTGGAGTAATGAAGTCTTGCTTCAAATGTAGAAAAACTTAGTTTGACAGCATCTGGAGTACTATGTACAGCTTTGCCACCCTTACCTTCAGCTGCCTCTCCTTCCACGCAGAGATGACAAGCTGACCATGGTTCATACATGTGCATACTGTACAGCAGGCTGCAGCTGGGTTAATACCAGCACCAGATGAATGAGACGCTTGGGTTACCAATTAATGGCTAGTTAATAGTCTCAGTTGGTAGGGCGGTGGAGAACGACAAGGCAAGACCTCCCTCCCGTGACTTAATTCTGGATAAGTCAGGAAGGCAATATGGTTCAGGTATGCCACCAGCTCACTTAATTAAATGCCCATCCTACCTTCAAGTTTTCCATAACAGAGGGTAGAAGATTCTGCCATGTATTTGTGTGGAGCGTGAACCATGATGTATAAAAATGGTGTGAATTTATTGGTCGCATTTGAAAACTAAAAGTTGGCCACTAAGCATTGGAGTTTACATAATATCAATCTACTGCAAAAGTCTTCAAATTTGAAATCTTGATTTGCAACCTTTTACGTCAATTCTTGAGAATGCAAATATATTCTTAAAAATTATTGGCTTCAACAGAGATGGTTAAAAAAAAGGGCTCTTGAACAATACAAATCCAGATGCTAGAAATAAGCTACTGGAAATTGCCAAAATTTAAACAGACAAGATTTCACTTTTGTTTATGCTGCATTAATTGAAAATAAAAATCAGCATTGCTGTTTTTATTACTTAAGCATTTCTGGAGACAGATGATCTGTCTGTGCATGTCCTGCAACTGTTGTTAGAAGATTATTTACAGGTGTTGGCAGAGGAATTAGGAGTAGAATTGAAAGTAGGGGTTAAAAAAGCAGAGCTTGATGAAGTATTGGCCGAACACGCGAATCTTGAAGAAGAGAAAGTTAATCCAACAGCCCTGTGGTCAAGTTAAACAGGTAAATTAAACAGATGGAATTCAAAACAGAATTGACAAAATTTAAATTAGAAAGGGAGAATAAAATAAGAAAATGAAAAAACCGTAACTAGAGTTTTGAAGAGAATGAGGTGGAAAGGGAAAACAATAAGAAAATAAAATTTTGAATTCCCCACAGGAAGTGAATTAAGGCCATTTAAACTCTACTATTAGAAGCATTGATTACACAAGCAGAGTGTGTCAGGAAAATATGTTGGCGACACCGACGTAATTTTAGTTTTAGATTTAACAAGAAATATTCACCTAGTGATTAGATTCATTGAAGCAGAATTTGAAATGAAGTTAGTGATGCTTGAGAAAATTGTTACAAGTTGTTGCAAATTATTACAATAGCCAAAAAAAGTTGAATGGCTTTATTTCCCCATGTGATTATGTGGAAAGTATTAGAAGTATGCTCACCCCTTTCAGATTCACAGTTTCATGATTATGTATTGAGAAGAGCTGTTCTCAATGTCTATGAGCAATTTCCAGATTTTTGTGGAATTTTCGCGAGAAAAGGTACTGATATTAAGAGATGATATCAGGCTGACAAGATTGAAAAAGATTTTCAAAACTTTAGAGAGCTAACATTCACTAAAGAACTTTTAAAAACTCTGACTTTGAGAGTAAAGTGTGGTCAAGAAGCCCAAAACATTTTAAGACTAAGAGCAGTTGCTGTATTGGTTTATGATCACAAATTATCTCACAAGCATGTGAGAAGTAGTAAACCACTGTTTACAAACCCACACACAAACTGGAGATATTAGAAATCTGATAATGAACAAAACACTGGTTACAATGAAGAAGAAAGCATGAATGAAATTTGGACCTTAGAATGAACTGACTAGAAGACAGAGTTTCGCAATGTTTTCTATCCTATCATGGATATAACCTTGGAAAGGCTCAACTAAGATTTTAGTCAACAGGAGAATGAATTGTTGGCACAAAGCAAAGTAGTATTAATCCTGCATCTCCTGCTCAGGAAACGTGAAAGCTTAAATCATAGAATGCAATTTACACATAAAAGTGTTGACAATTGACAATAAAAGGGTAATAGTCATTGAGAACAAGTGTACCTGAACAAGAGCTATCAAAGCAGTTGGCAGCTGCACTTGCTGTTAATGGTGAAACAACTACAGAAAGACTCGGTTCAACCAGTAATACCATAGAGCTACAGGGAAGGATTTGCATTGTTGACTGTAAATTGTTATCGCTGGTCAAGAGAGGTACCAATGTTTAGTTAAAAAATACAAAATTCCTAATTCTTTTAAGCATGCAGCTATAGTACTTCAAGTCAAACACAGTATTGATCAAAATTAAGGAGCCAATTACAGGGTTTTCTTGAATAAAAGGAAGGTGAATGTTGTTGTATAGTAACCTTGAGAAAAATTGTAAAATGTATCATCAAACACAAAAATAAATACCATCAAGTTTAAAAACTAGAGCATGTTTGGTATCGATGGGAAGAATAAAGGCCACATACACAGTTTTAACATTTTTAGAGCCCTTGAGGTTTTCAATTTTTATTCTGAGACCAAAGCTGTTTTATTGCTGACTTATATCCTTGGCAGGGGTGCAGAGGCGAGGTTTTTAAGATATCTTTCAGTTCTTGGTGAATGTTTGATTTTCCCAATTGCTTTATCACCTAATTGTGTCTTCTAAATCAATGAGAGAGAAAGGAAGAGAAAGGCTCCCAGCACTTGTTATTATGAATTAATTTCCCTTTTCTCTACTCTGCTACTCAAAAACACCTACAGAAATATTGATTACTTGTATACACACAAATCTGACACTACTGTCTTTCCAAGTTGAACAGTTGCAGACAACCTTTGGTGTTTAATATGTGCACTTTTCAAGGAAATTTCTGGACACTGACTCAGTTGCCTGGTTTCGATGTCTTTAGATAAAATGGTAATTTCAATGCAGCTGATTTCATTTATTGCACATTGATCTCCTGGAACTCACCTCAATCTGTCACCAGATGATCATAGCAACCATTTAGTTCAATATTTGTTCTTCTTTTAAACCCGTTTTAGAGTCATAGAGCTGTACAGCACGGAAACAGACCTTTTGGTCCAACGCATCCACGCTGACCACATATCCTAAATTAATCTAGTCCCATTTGCCAGTATTTGGCCCATATCCCTCAAAACCCTTCCTACTCATATACCCATCCAGCCTTTGAAATGTTGTAATTGTATCAGCCTCCACCACTTCCTCTGGCAGCTCATTTCATACAAGCACCACTCTCTGCATGAAAAAGCTGCCCCTTAGGACCCTTTTAAATCTTTCTACTCCCACTTTAAACCTACGCCTTCTAGTTTTGGACTCCACTATCCTGGGGAAAAGACTTTGGCTATTCTTCCTATCTATGCACCTCATGATTTTATAAACTTCTATAACGTCATCCCTCAGCCTATTCAGCCTCTCCTTATAACTCAAACCCTCCAACCCTGGCAAAGTAAATCTTTTTCTGAATCCTTTCAAGTTTCACAACATCCTTCCAATAGCAGGGAGACCAGAATTGAAAGCAATATTCTAAAAGTGGCCTAACTAAAGTTCTGTACAGCCACAACATGACCTCACAACTTCCACGTTCAATGCACTGACCAATAAAGGCAAGCATTACAAATGCCTTCTTCATTATCCTGACCAACTGCGACTCTACTTTCAATGAACAATGAACCAATACTTCAAATCTCCAGCATCCACAGTACTTATTGTATGGTTAGAGTAAAGCTCCCTCGCATTCTGACCCAACAGAGGCCGTAACCTCAGAAATGCTCCTTTTACTGTAACACACCATCATCCTCATCAACTGACCCATGTGAAGCATATGATCACTTAGTTTGGAACAAATTGTTAATCTCGGCCCTCAACTGAACTGAAACAGGTCGAATTAATTTTACATAGGATCCCTAGAGTGTGGAAAGAGGCCACTCAGCCCATTGATTCCACACTGACCCTTCAAAGAGCATCCCACCCAAATCCAACTTCCCCGTCCAATCCGGATTCCGCACACACCCCATTTCCTATGGCTAATCCACCTCGACTGCACATCCCAGGACTGTGGTGTGGAAACACACACATGGAGAAAGTACAAACTTCACACAGTCACACAAGGCTTGAAGCAAACCTGGGTTGAGAGTGTTTGGAATTCCCTTCCTCAAAATGCAGTGGATACAGAATCTTTAAATATTTTTGTGGTGGAGGTAGAACAAAGAACATTACAGCACAGTACAGGCCCTTCAGCCCTCGATGTTGTGCCGGCCTGTCATACCAATCTGAAGCCCATCTAACCTACACTATTCCGTGTACATCCATATGCTTGTCCAATGACGACTTAAATGTACTTAAAGTTGGCGAATCTACTACCGTTGCAGGCAAAGCGTTCCATTCCCTTACTACTCTCTGAGTAAAGAAACTACCTCTGACATCTGTCCTACATCTTTCACCCCTCAATTTAAAGCTATGCCCCCTCGTGCTCGCCATCACCATTCTAGGAAAAAGGCTCTCCCTATCCATCCTATCTAACCCTCTGATTATTTAATGTCTCAATTAAGTCACCTCTCAACCTTCTTCTCTCTAACGAAAACAGCCTCAAGTCCCTCAGCCTTTCCTCGTAAGACCATCCCACCATACCAGGCAACATCCTAGTAAATCTCCTCTGCACCCTTTCCAAAGCTTCCACATCCTTATCATAATGCGGTGACCAGAACTGTACGCAATACTCCAAGTGCGGCCGCACCAGAGTTTTGCACAGCTGCAGCATAACCTCTTGGCTCCGGAACTCGATCCCTATATTAATAAAAGCTAAAACACTGTATGCCTTCTTAACAGCCCTGTGAACCTGGGTGGCAATTTTCAAGGATCTGTGTACATGAACACAGATCTCTCTGCTCATCTACACTACCAAGAATCTTACCATTAGCCCAGTACTTTGCCTTCCGGTTACTCCTACCAAAGTGCATCACCTCACATTTGTCCGTATTAAACTCCATTTGCCACCTCTCAGCCCAGCTCTGCATCTTATCTATGTCTCTCTGCAACCTACAGCATCCTTCTTCACTATCCACAACTCCGCTGACCTTGTCGTCTGCAAACTTACTAACCCATCCTTCTACGCCCTCATCCAAGTCATTTACAAAAATGACAAACAGCAGTGGACCCAACACCGACCCTTGCGGTACACCACTAGTAACTGGTCTCCAGGATGAACATTTCCCATCAACTATCACCCTCTGTCTTCTTTCAGCAAACCAATTTCTGATCCAAACTGCTATATCTCCCACAATCCCATTCCTCCGCATTTTGTATAATAGCCTACTGTGGGGAACCTTATCGAACGTCTTCTGAAATCCATATACACCACATCAACCGGTTTACTCTCATCTACCTGTTTGGTCGCCTTCTCAAAGAACTCAACAAGGTTTGTGAGGCACGACCTACCCTTCACAAAACCGTGCTGGCTATCCCTAATCAATTTATTCTTTTCTAGATGATTATAAATCCTATCTCTTATAACCTTTTCCAACACTTTACCAACAACTGAGGTAAGGCTCACTGGTCTATAATTACCAGGGTTGTCTCTACTGCCCTTCTTGAACAGGGGAACCACATTTGCTATCCTCTAGTCGTCTGGCACTATTCCTGTAGACAATGACGAGTTAAAGGTCAATGCCAAATGCTCTGCAATCTCCTCCCTGGCTTCCCAGAGGATCTGAGGATAAATCCCATCTGGTCCATGGGAGTTATCTATCTTCAGACTCTGTAGGATTTCTGATACCTCTTCCTTGTGAACCTCAATCCCACCTAGTCTAGTAGCCTGGATCTCAGTATTCTTCTCGACAGCATTGTCATTTTCTGGAGTGAATGCTGTCGAAAAAATATTCATTTAGTGCTTCCCCTATCTCCTCCGACTCCACACACAACTTCCCACTACTATCCTTGATTGGCCCTAATCTTACTTTTGTCATTCTGTTATTCCTTAAATACCTATAGAAAGCCTTAGGGTTTACCCTGATCCTATCCGCCAACAACTTCTCATGTCTCCTCCTGGCTCTTCTGAGCTCTCTCTTTCCTGGCTACCTTGTAACCCTCAAGCGCCCTAACTGAGCCTTCACATCTCATCCTAACATAAGCCTTCTTCTTTCTCTTGACCAGAGATTCCACTTCATTCGTAAACCACAGCTCCCGCGCTCTAAAGCTTCCTCCCTGCCTGACAGGTACATACTTATCTAGGACACACAGGAGCTTATCCTTGAATAAGTTCCACATTTCTAATGTGCCCATCCCCTGCAGTTTCCTTCCCCACCCTATGCTCCCTAAATCTTGCCTAATCTCATCGTAATTGCCTTTCCCCCAGCTATAACTCTTGCCCAGTGGTATACACTTATCCCTTTCCATCACTAAAGTAAACATAACAGAATTGTGATCGCTACCACCAAAGTGCTCACCTACTTCCAAATCTAACACCTAGCCAGGCTCATTACCCAGTACCAAATCTAATGTGGCTTCGCCCCTTGTTGGCCTATCTACATACTGTGTCAGGAAGCCATCCTGCACACACTGGACAAAAATTGGCCCATCTATAGTACTCGAACTATAGTGCTCCCTGTCAATATTTGACAAGTTGAAGTCCCCTATGATAACTACCCTGTCTTTCCTATTGAGAATTATCTTTGCTATCCTTTCCTCCACATATCTGGAGCTATTCGGAGGCCTATAGAAAACTCACAACAGGGTGACCTCTCCTTTCCTGTTTCTAACCTCAGCCCATACTACCTCAGTTGACAAGTCCCCAAACATCCTTCCTGCAACTGTAATACTGCCCTTGACCAACAATGCCACACCTCCGCCCCTTTTACCATCTTCTCTGTTCTTACTGAAACATCTAAATCCCGGAATCTGCAACAACCATTCCTGTCCCTGCTCTATCCATGTCTCCAAAATGGCCACAATATCGAAGTCCCAGGTACTAACCCATGCTGCAAGTTCACCCACCTTATTCCGGACGCTCCTGGCATTGAAGTAAACACACTTCGAACCAACTTCTTGCTTGCCAGTGCCTTCTTGCGTCCCTGAAACTTTATTTCAGACCTCCCTACTCTTAACCTTTTCTATACTCGAACTACAATTTTGGTTCCCAGCTCCCTGCTGAATTAGTTTAAACCCAACCGAATAGCCTTAGCAAATTCCGCCCCCCCCCCCCCCCCCCAGGATATCGGTACCCCTCTAGCCAATGAAAGATCTCAGGTATAATAATCAGATAATGCAAGTTAATATTTGATTGTCCATATTTATCGCAGTCACAACAAAATTAGGACCTCAAAATGGTGTAGCCATCACTCTTGTGAGTCAAGAATTAGGTAAAACTTGCATTCATGGGCACTCACACACATTCAGCCTATTATGTTCAAGCAGGTATAACTGACAGCCTAAAGGTATTATCTGAAATCACCTATGCTGTTCTTCACAATTTATAAAACCAACCAAGCCAGAATATGAAAAAGCTGTAAAACAACTAAAAGTAAGAAAGCAGATTTGCTTTGTTGCTAGTGGAAAGTTAAGTTGATTCCAAGCTAAAGCCACAGATTACTGTAATATTGTAACAATTAATGGTAGTGAAGCTTGTAAAGAGCTAAGGGGATTTCGCACCAAAATATTTTAGCATACAGATAATAGGCTTTCCTCCGATACCCCTACTGATTTAAAGATACAATTGGCATTGTTATGAATTGACGAGACCACCAAATAAATATTATCATCTTATTAGGGACCAGTAATTCTTCCTGTTTAAAGTTAACAAAGTTTAAAATCGCAGATACTTACTAAGAGAATAAAACAATAAGATTCCATTAGAACAAACAAATAAAACTTTGCTGTACAAGATTAGAAAAACAAAGCTATCCACTTCTCATATATATGAACAGAATTTACACACTAACATCCAAAATTAATATAAGTTAAATATATGCTAAAGAACAAATTATAGTCAAACACCCTTCAGAGTACAATAAACAGCAGATGTGATCAAGGCAGATCCCATGGATTACTGAACCATACCCACTGACATACACAAGGTCAGCACGTCTCATTATATATTCGTCTCCTTTGCAAGGCATCCCAATTCTGTGCGATTAAAGAATTAGCCTTGGGATTTGCTCAAAGTTGTTCTATCACAGACTACATCAATGGCTACTGCTCTCCTGGTGGTTGAACCTCTTTTTATCAGGACTGCATTCACCTGAATTCTCAAAGCTACATTCCAGCAAGCATTTATAGCACAAATTTCTCAACTGCACCAATCAAATACTGTTTGTGGGCTTCCTTCACCCAGGCTCAGCTAGCAAATGGCTCGAGACAATAATGAGCCACCAGTTCCTCTTAGCCAATTGCAGCACTTTACCTATACAGAGACATCTTTTTCGGTTGCTCCCGTCTCTCCTAAACACAGATTTTGTGGCTTTTTTCCACCTTCTCAGCTCATCAGGATTTCCCCTAAGCTCCAACCACCTGGAGCCTACAAACAATAGTACCTCTGCTACCAGGAGACTCCTTTCTCTGTTCTTGAGGACCTGAATGACTAGGAATCTGAAGGTTGCAATCTTTGTTTCAATTACCTCCAACTAACTAAATAGATCCCATAGGATCCCATTCTCTATTCCCCTCCCTCCTGTCCCATGCCAGTCTACACAACATACATGCACATAGCCTGTCCCCTTTTTTGGTGATCTCTTCAGCTGCTAAAAAAAAGGTTCAGTGTATTTACAGCCCGTCACAGTGCCCACGAGCTGGAATGCATCCCCTATTGGGTAACAGAGTTCTCACTGCAGCCCAAAGCAAGGAAAGTTCACATTTCCCAGCATTTCCATTCAGGGACTGACAAATAGCCACGAGAAAGTTTAATTTTGACCAGATGAAAAATTTTGAATTAACAGATTAAAATTTTTTTTCATACATATGGTAGCTGAAAATCTATTTATTCAGGCTCAGTGGTTTTATGAAAGTGCATATCTGGGTTGCTTTAATTACAGTGAAATTGTAGTTCCTATAATTGGATGTAAAATAAAATCTACACAATACAGAATTTAAATTATTTTAAAATATGGTTCAGAATGGCTTGTCACAAAAAAAATGGATTTAAACTAATTATAACTATAATGGTAAGAAATGGGCTATTGACTTTCAACTTCCATCACCTGACTTTAATAACTGAGACATTTAGCGACTAACGCACTTTTTTAAAAAAAACGAACTGTTGACTTAAAAAGGCTGCAGTGATCATCTGAACCATAAATAGGGGCAAGTTCAGGAGACCAATATGGATTAAACAAAGTCAGCTGGCCATTTCATTAAAAGATACTGAAATCAGTCTACTGAATCAAAAAAAACTGCAGATCCAAAATAAGAACAGAAAATGCTGAAAAAACAACTCACCCGGTCTGGCAGCATCTGCGCAGACAGAAACAGAGAGAAACATCTCAATTGTTCACCCTGAAACACACGTGTTACTTTCCTGATAAGGTGGGATTAAGCAAATAATACAGGTAGTGTTGTGAAGATGATGAGCATGATTTTAAGAAACTCTTCCCAAAGAACAGACAATGGCCTAGCACACTGCACGATGAATAGAAATGAATCCTCTGAACTACCAAAGGTAGTTTCAAGTTAAATACTGTAAAATTTGCTTACTTTTCAAATAACTAGGCTGAACACCGGAGTAAGGGTGTCAGTAACAAACTGATGTGAGAACAGAAGGGGATCTGTCATGAAAGCAATGCCCAAGACCAAATGCATTTTATCTTAAGCAGAATAAAAATCATGGGAATGCGAGCATTGTCCCCAGAAATGCAGTGTGCATATACACAGGTCAGTGTCTCTAACAAAACCTTATTCTGGTTACAGGCTTCAGACATCTCACTTTCACTTTATTACCCATACAGAAAAATCCATATGGAGATTCATTTCAGATACATTGCTCCTTCATTAAAAAATTACACTGAAACAATGGAGAATAGATAAATCTAGTTTTAATTAAAATGTGATAAAATGATTCCAGTGTAATTAGAAACTCAGATATAACGAGCTAGAATCTGATATGAGTAATCACCAATAGTGAGTCAGTGTAACTGCTTAATGAAATGAGGTAGCCTGGTTTTATGGCAGAAGATCACAATTGCTTTTTGGAAGTCTTTGAACAATGGCCCCAATATTACCAGTTTCCAGTCATTCAGTGCCAGACAGCAGCAAAAATACGAGCATCCACTTCAGTATAACAGGGACAAAATGCTTGTGAATCTCAAAGCAGACAGCACGCAAACTGCAGACTGGAACAGTTCAAAATATGTTCGAATGAAAATAACTGGATGCAAAAAGATGAGATTCACAGTGATGCTAGTATGCATGGTCACAGAGACAAAATTAAAACTTACAGTAATGTTCAACAATCAAAAATCAAGTTCCCAAAGGAGGCTTTGCGCATGTCCCTGCCAGTAGATGGATGCTTAAGTCTGGGGTGAAGTTACAGATTATATAGAGTGTGTGATTAGGTTTCTTGGTGGCCTACATAAAGACTGCAGCTCATTAATGTGAGGCATGTTCAGCTCTCATGCAATAGATAAGATAAAGAGGTGCTTGCAACAAAATCATACCCACATTGTAATCATTCCATGGTGTGTAATGGTCATTGCTCAAACATTAGACGCATGCTGCAACAAATCATTTAAGGATCATGCTCATGGTGTGTGGAATAGGTGGGTGGGGGAGGGTATCACAGCAAGTAAAGCTTTGCGTGCTGTCCTGCTTGATATTTTGTGTTGTTTATCAGATCATCTGATGCTATTAGTACACCAAGTGCTACAATTGTACAAAATATGTGCAAAGAATTCACTTCATTGGATGCAGAGAAAGACATTTTGTGGTAAAGAGATAACATTGCAAGCGAAAGTATCACTTGATTGTGGGATCCTTGCAATGGTGCCGAGCCAAAGTGACTCAAAATGAACTCAATAAACTCTTCGCACTGAATCAAAGAAAAAGAACAATGATTTTAAAAATCTTTGATTGTAGCTAAGAACATTTGTGCATAATTAATTTGTTCAATAAACATGCTGCATTAATTTAAAATGACATACCAGCTCCTTTGCACATTTCAATATTTCAACGCCCACACTGTCAGTTCACAGTTCATACACAGCTTATAAATTGTCCCACATTTTAGGAAGAAGTTTTGGAAGCTTCAAATACCAATGTATATGCATGATCAATGGCAATGAGTTTTTAACTTATCCAAAACATTTTCTATGTTTATTTCTGAATAGCATGTTGGTATGTTTGTTATTTTCTGAAACACAGGGCTAATTTGTACCAGAAGCTGCCTAAATGTCATTTCTGCTGAGTTTCATGGTAGATTTCGCTCTGCAAGGCCTAGTGAGTTTTGTTGTCGTTTCTTCAAAACATGCCTCATTACTTTTGCATGAAGTCTCTATGGTAGCCCATTTATCACATTCTGCTACTCACCATAGGTGGAAGAACTCGCCTAGCCATGCACTTGGTCAAGTGCTGGCAGTTGGTAGCTCCCCCCCATTACGCACATAGTGCTACAGGAACCATAAACCAATGCTTCTCAGGGTACCTACAACTGCACATTCTCACACTATCACAGTTTAAGCACCAGGTCACACAGCTTAGCCATATCCCATCTTACAACTGTCAAAGTCTGTGTGACCCTTTCCCCAATACCTAGTATAGTCCAGCATTTCTGATTGCACAATGTGGGCCCTCATTTAGGCATTGCCCAATGAAGCCATCAACCATGGTCACGGAAGCTAGTCAGTGTCTCCCAATAACCATGCTTGAACCTATGCAGGAATAGGAGAGTTCTTCGTAGATATTGACATCATGGTAGCTCCCAGAGTACCTGACTCAGACTTCTAAGGTGTGGTAGCGATAATCACAGATCAATTGCAAAGGATAGAGCAGGACCCTTTTCTACAGAAGAATTTAGCTGCATTATGATAAAGCCTTTTTAATGTGAGGCATATACAGGTTACGTGCCCAGTACCTGGGAGGCGGGGGGGGGAAGACAGTGACGTTGCCGAAGCCTATTATCCAGGCTGCAGCACTGATCTCACCATGCGGAAACGAGATGAAGTGGCCTGGTCTGGCACACACTGCATCAGTAACAGCCTTGATACATTTGCAGATTTGAAAGATTCCCACACAGGTCTCCAGTGCTCCTAAACTTGAAAAGGTCAGTTGTCACCTTAACAGTCACTGGGAAAGGATGGTCAACGGTTCCTCGGGTCCTGCTCCACCAGCCAGCAGAGTTCTCTGACAGTCCCCCCAGGACATCATCAGTCTGTGGTGTCACTGTGCCTCAGTCATCAGAGGAGACTGCACCAAGGACCAAAGGCTCTGGTCCTCCTGCGCCTTGAGCTGTCACTTGCACTGGAGGCTGATTGGCATCTATGAAGGTTGCTGTTGATGCTGGTGAATCTGTTCCTTTTATATTTCTCTGTACCTTCACTGCATCACAGCAACAACATAACCCCAGCAGTGTCTGGGATTCTCAGTTGTGCTTGTAACGAACTTGTGTGATGGAGTGGAGGCAGAAGAACAGCTTGTGTATGATGTGAGCAGTCAGCATTTGCATCACACACAAACGGTGGTTTAACATTCTGCTCCATAGACTGGGACATGTAGCACTCTGACAAGGAGGACCATGGAATGCCTCGACATGGCATTTTGACATTGGACCTTACGCTGATAAATGCAGCACCAGCCAGGTCACAAAGACACACTAGGCTCTGATGTGTATGGAATCCCTCTCTTTCTCACCTCACGACACCCAAGAAAGACATGTCTGCAGACAGAAGTATGTTGGAGAGTACCTACAGTTCAAGATGAGAGGAAATTAGTGTGTCCCTATGCCATGGTCAGGATTGCTTGTGGCCAGGATTTGTCTCCTACACGGTTGGACAATGTGAGCATTTCACACACACGATGCTATGAGTACAGATTATTTCAGTCTGTACTGTGGATGTGCCTGATTAATGCAATTGCCTTTTGAAGGGCCTCGTGTTGCACACAAGTAGAACCTACATGCTCAGACAGCACAAAAATACTGACCCAGTATCTAAGAGGTCAACTGACTGTGTTCAAGTCCCTGGACTGATATCAGACCGACTGCACCAGGACACCCTCACTCACAAGAGGTTCCCCCATGGACTAAGGACTAGACTTTGAGACATGGCCATTAAGTTGATTCACCTGAAGTGCATTTTCCTTATAGGCTGCTGGGGCAGGCTGTAGTGGGGCTGGTACAGTCAGATGCCAAGCCCAATGGGTGTGGGGTGTGTGCCATCACTGCCCTTGGGGTATGCCCTGAGATGATGGCCCTGGGTGTCCAAGATGGACGTTCAGAGGAGCAAGTAGTGAGCTGGAGTCACCCAGTAACCACTCTGACTTTCAAATCATCTCGTTCCTACTCAGTGGGAGAATGGGAAACTGAAATTAATGAGGCTAGATTAGGTAACAATAAGGTATTGATTAACACAAACAGGCCTCTTGCTGCTCATTAATCAGAATCTCATCTCACTGTTTAAGAATTGGTCAGAAAATGTGACTTTATTGTGGTCAGCATCCACAAAAAGCTCATTGGTCATTGCAAGTGATTTCTCCAATATCCTCACTAATGTCCACATCCTTCAGGCCTGGGAACATCTCATCCCCAGTATCATTTCCAATAAAGCTGTCATGCAGGTTAAGTGAGGAGCACTAAAACACAAAAGAAGAGTTTCTGCAGTCTCAGCTACATACACAAAAATCCAAAAATTCACACATATTTTCTGTTTCAGATCATGTCAAGTTATCAATGTTCTTTCAGGATTGGTGATGTCACATTCTGGGATTGGCTTTATTTCCTAGAATAGCTTGCGAATTCCACTAAGACATCTAAACAATTTACCCACAGCAGTTCATCTCCCTGATAATTGGCAGCATATTCAATCATTAAAAACTCTTCATTCTTCATTTGTTGAGAAGATATTTAGATTTATGGCAACACGTGATATTTTGTACTTCTGGCTGCCACATATTCCCCTTCTCACATTCACTATTTTTCAATCAAATAATCTAAACATTCAGAATGGCAAAAGTGAAAACATCATAGAAAGAGAACATCTGTAATTGAAAGTCTTGGCACATTTATCATTTATGATGATAACGAACAGACAGTATCCTCATTCCTGTCAGTTACTTATAAAAACAAATAAATCAAAATGCCAGGTCATGTTGTTTCTTCAATAGAACAAGCTATTTTTTAAACAGCTAATGCAAGTGTGACAGAAGTCAGGGACAAGAATAGTTCATGCAACTCGACAAATATCATTCCCCTGACACAAAAACTCTTCCATCATATTCTCCAGCTGCATTTTAAAACAGTTCCACTGTTTCAACTCCATTATCCTGTTTGACAGACAATTCAATTTTTCTCCATAAATGTTTCCTAATATCTGTGTTAAATTTATTCTAACTTAATTCTCTTTATATTCCCCTGGCCTTGCTTTGAAACTGGGTTTACTTCATGTAAGCTTCAATATTTTTACAAAGTCTGCCTTTCTGCATTCCAACTTCACTTTACAGCCATCTCCTTTCAGGCACATTGGGAGTTCTGTAGGAATCGTGCAAATATAAACCTGCTGACCAAATGCTCATAAACAACTTCTTCCCACTGATGAAGGAAAGTACTGCAAATACTCAGTAAGTCAGAACAGGGTTTTGTTGAAGAGTTTTCACCCTGATACATTGAACTGACATTTCTCTCCTCACCAGAATGCTTCCTGTACTTTCTATTTTCGTTCCAGATTTCCAGTATTTGTCATAATTTGTTCATAGCCTCATCTTACTGATTGCTGCAATTCATCAAACATTATACACAGTTGTCTATTCAGATTTTCAGATTTTAAGGCTTCCCATTCTCTCCCATAGAATCACAGGATCCCTACAGTGTGGAAACTGGCCATTCGGCCCAACAACTCCACCCCACTCCTCCGAACAGCATCTCACCCAGACCTAGCCCCTCACTCTGTCTCTGTAACACTGCATTTCCCACGACTAATCTACCTAATTTACACACCCCTGGACACTTTGGGCAATTTAGCACAGACAATCCACCTAAGCTGCACATCTTTGGAGTGTGGGAGGAAAACAGGGCACCCAGCAGAAACATGGAGAACGTGTAATTCCACAGTTACCCGAGGGTGAGGAAGCAGTGCTAACCACTGAGCCACCGTGCCGCCCAAAGGAAGCACTGACTCCTTTGAGCCAGAATTGAACCAGCGATGTAAGGATGAAGGATTTGCAACATGCAAGTTCTCCACTCTACCAGCTGAGCTGGCAAAGGTTTGGCCTGCCCATTGTTGTCTGACTGCACATCTCAGCCACATTTTGCACATATTATTGAGTTTTAAACAAGCTATTTCAAAATGACATTCCCTGCTTTCTTTCCCCTGACCTTGTACACTCTGTTCCTTTTCTAGGGGGATTAGATTTTCACATTCTCCCACAGTTCCAGCCAGACAGCTTCCTCCCTCAAGCCCTTCCCCACCAACACCAATTTGTGTCCCCGATCCTGCTTCATGCTTTCATGCATTCTCATTCGGACTCTATTCTCTTACCAGTCAAAACTTTTGTAACAAAGTAGATGAATTAACAGCACAAATCATCCTGAAAGATTATGATGTGGTAGGCATCATAGAGTCATGGTTGCAGGGAGTTCAGGACTGGCAGTTAAACATCCAAAGATTTACAACTTATCAAAAAGACAGGGAGGTGGGCAAAGGGGGTGGGGTTGCTTTGTTAGTTAAGAATGAAATTAAATCTACGGCACTGAATGACATGGGGTGTCTGCATGGGTTTCTGCTGGGTGCCCTGGATGTGGAGTCTATGTGGGTGGTATTGAGGAATCACAAAGGCAAAAAAACCAAAATGGGAGTTATGTACAGACCTAATAGTGATCAGGACCAGGGGCGCAAGATGCACCGGGAAATAAATAGGGCATGTCAGAAAGGAAAGGTCACGGTGATCATGGGGGACTTCAATATGCAGGTGGACTGGGTGAATAATGTTGCCGGTGGGTCCCAAAGAAAGGGAATTCATGGAATGTTTACAGGATGGCTTTTTGGAACAGCTTGTGATGGAGTCCACAAGGGAGCACGCTATTCTGGACTTAGTGCTATGTAACGAGCCTGACTTTATAAAAGATTTTAAAGTAAGGGAACACTTCGGAGGCAGCGATCATAATATGGTAGAGTTCAGTCTGCAGTTTGAAAGAGAGAAGGCAAAATCGGTTGTAATGGTGTTACAGTTAAATAAAGGTAATTACAGGGGTATGAGAGAGGAATTGATGAAAATCGACTGGAAGCAGACCCTAGCGGGGAAGACAATAGAGCAACAATGGCAGGAGTTTCTGGGGGTAATTGAGGACACAGTACACAGGTTCACCCCAAAGAAAAGAAAGATTATCCAGGGTGGGATTAGACAGCCATGACTGACAAAGGAAGTCAGGAAATGTAGCAAAGAAAAAGAGACAGCCTATAAAGTGGCCAAGAGCACTGGGAAATCAGAAGATTGGGAAGGCTACAAAAACAAACAGAGGATAACATAGAGAGAAAGAAGGAAGGAGAGGATCAAATATGAAGGTAGGCTAGCTAGTAATATTAGAAATGAGAGTAAAAGTTTATTTCAATACATAAGAAACAAACGAGGCAAAAGTAGATATTGTGCCGCTCCAAATTGATGCTGAAAGGCTAGTGATGGGAGCTAAGGAAATAGCTGAAGAACTTAATAAGTACTTTGCGTCAGTCTTCACAGTGGAAGACATGAGTAGCATCCCAACAATTAAGGAGAGTAGGGGGCAGCGTTGAGTATGGTAGGCATTACAAAAGGTAAGGTGCTGGAAAAGCTAAAAGGTCTAAAAATTGATAAATCTCTTGGCCCCGATGGGCTACATCCTCGAGTTCTGAGGGAGGTGGCTGAGGAAATAGCAGAGGCTTTGGTTGTGATCTTTCAAAAGTCACTGGAGTCTGGAAAAGTCCCAGATGATTGGACAATTGCTGTTGTAACCCCCTTGTTTAAGAAAGGATCAAGACAAAAGATGGAAAATTATAGGCCGATTAGCCTGACCTCGGCTGTTGGTAAAATTCTAGAACCCATTGTTAAGGATGAGATTTCTAAATTCTTGGAAGTGCAGGGTCGGGTTAGAACAAGTCAGCATGGATTTAGTAAGGGGAGGTCGTGCCTGACAAACCTGTTAGAATTCTTTGAAGAGGTAACAAGTAGGTTAGACCAGGGAAACTCAGTAGATGTTATCTATCTAGACTCCCAAAAGGCCTTTGATACAGTGCCTCAAGGGAGGCTGCTGAGTAGGCTGAGTGCCATGGTGCTCGAGGTGAGCTACTGGCTTGGATTGAGGATTGGCATCTGACAGAAGGCAGAGAGTTGGGATAAAAGGCTCTTTCAGAATGGCAACCAGTGACAAGTGGTATCCCGCAGGTTTCAGTGTTGGGGCCGCAGCTGTTCACTTTATATATAATGATCTGGAGGAAGGGACTGGGGACATTCTGGCAAAGTTTGCCGATGATACGAAGATAGTTGGACAGGCAGGTAGTACTGAGGATGTGAGGAGGCTGCAGAAAAATTTAAGACAGTTTAGGAGAGTGGTCCAGGAAATGGCTGATGAAATTCAACATGAGCAAATGCGAGGTCTTGCACTTTGGAAAAAAGAATACAGGCATGGACTATTTTCTAAATGGTGAGAAAAATTCACAAATCAGAAGTACAAAGGGATCTGGGAGTGTTGGTCCAGGATTCTCTTAAAGGTTAACTTACAGGTAGAGTCCGTAATTAAGAAAGCAAATGTAATGTTGTCGTTTATCTCAAGAGGGTTGGAATATAAAAGCAGTGATGTGCTTCTGAGGCATTAGAAGGCTCTAGTTAGGCCCCATTTAGAATACTGTGTCCAATTTTGGGCCCCACACCTCAGGAAGGACATACTGGCACTGGAGCGTGTCCAGCGGAGATTCACCCGGATGATCCCTGGAATGGTAGGTTTGACATACGATGAACGGCTAAGGATCCTGGGATTGTATTCATTAGCATTTAGAAGGTTGAGGGGAGATCTAATAGAAACTTACGAGATAACGTATGGCTTAGAAAGGGTGGACGCTGGGAAATTGTTTCTGTTAGGTAGGGAGACTAGAACACGTGGGCACAGCCTTAGAATTAGAGGGGGTAAATTTAAAACTGAAATGAGGAGACATTTCTTCAGCCAGAGAGTGGTGGGCCTGTGGAATTCATTGCCACAGAGCACAGTGGAGGCCGGGACGTTAAATGTCTTCAAGGCAGGGATTGATAATTTCTTGATCTCACAAGGAATCAAAGGCTATGGGGAGAGCGCAGGGAAGTGGAGTTGAAATGCCCATCAGCCATGATTAAATGGCGGAGTGGGCTCGATGGGCTGAATGGCCTTACTTCACTCCTTAGTCTAATGGTTTATGGTCTCAAAACCAGACTGCAGAGCAGTCTCAAAACAATGTGGGGTTTATAAGATCATGATTTGGGGGTCTTCTCAGCATGGCGACATATGTATTAGTTTGAATGCCCAACCTTGAGCCAACCCCACAGCCCCATATGGTTAGGTACCAAAGTTGGCAGCTCATTACCATATGGAACTAAGTTATTAAGGAGCAACTGAGCTCATTTAAAGCTTAATAATATGCGCAAAATGTGGCAGAGATGTACAGTCAGACAACAATGGGCAGGTTAATTCTAAATGCCAGCATTACCAAAGGCGGGAAAGAAGGTGCCCTTTATTTGTTGTGTGCCCTGGGTGCATTAAGATGTCACCCACCCTTCTTCCACACTGCTAGCCCAACATAACCTGGTGCTGAGCCTGACTCCACACATTCTCAGATCCCGCATCACCCCAAAGTCCCAGAATGTGCTGGTGTATTACAGCACAGATTGCAGATCCAACAGGTCTGTACCTTCACGGTAGTTACACAACACTATAATATGTGAGGTTCAGGTAAAAAGATAGCCACATTGCAGTCTGTCACTGTCTGTGTGTAATGAAGTCAGGGCAGTCAGTCAGCTATGTGTACATAATGTATAGAAGCATCAGTAAGCACAGAATTCAGTTTATGTATGTTAGTCTATGATATCATAGACTTGTAAATAAGTATCACTGTAAACAAACTTCAAGGTACCTGATTCAACAAAATTCTGACCCTCTATGATTGATCTCATGTGGGCTAATATGTAGAAGGCCACAAACCATGTCACTTAAGGAAGTGGTGGATGTGGGCACAGTTACAACATTTAAAAGGCTTTTCAATAAGTACATGAACAGGAAAGGTTGCGAGGGATATTGGCCAGGAGAAGGAAGGTGGGGCGAGCTTAGTTTGGGATTACATTCGGCTTGGATTGCAATCCAAAGGGTCTGTTTCCATGCTAGATTGCTGTATGACTTATGTTTTTGAGGTAGCCATGATCCTCAGTGGGTTAATACCTACACTACTGACAGGACCCATCACTCAGCGGTAGCACTGCGAGACTGATAGAGCTCCTGGGCGATCAGAAGGCAGAGCTCCCCCTGAGAACAGGGTGTAATTCACACAATTCCACAGCATAGCCTGCACTCAGCACACAATGGCTAATGGGTGGCTTCATTCTGCTCCCTCAGTTTACCAATGACTTTCCATTCAGGTGGGGGAGGGGAGAGATGGTGAGCAAACTGCCCTGCCCCCTCCTCCAACTCCCTGCGCTATGCAACAACAGGAGGTACTCCCAGAGCCAAAAGTTTGGGAGAACTGACTACAATTACAGCATTATAAACCAAAGCTGGCATCATCTACAGCAGAAGGTGATGTTTAATAGGGTCAAATCAACTGAGACGGCTCATTAATCCCCTGTAAACATCCCACTGAGATGGTTCCCCATAGACACTGCTAATCCTATTTGACATTAATCAGTCAATGATGTACACAGGTTTATGGAGGACAGCACCAGAGCAATCTTACTCATAAATCACTCTTGGCTGCATCACAGAGTAAACAGGATGGCAATGGCTCCAGTGAAGACATATAAATACTACATACAGGAGACGTGGCATGAAAATGAGAGCTTAGCCAGTTAGGAGGTGACATTTTCTCACAACCCAGTTGTGGAAACCAGGAACTCACCCTCCTCCCCCACCAAAAAATAAGCCGAGTTGAGGCTATATCACTGGAAGATTTTAAAGCTGCGATTTATAGATTTTTGTTCAATCTTGAACGAAGGAAAAGAAAGGGATTAAGACTCAGATCTCTTGGTTTTCATAACACAGGAGATGGGATAATATAGGTGGAAAGTGGGATACTCAAGCAAATCTGAAATCCTCAGAATCAACATTTCTGTATCAGTTTTGGAATAAGTTTGTTCTAAAATATGTATATATATTATATAAACAAGTCGTTGTATAAAAAAATTGGTTCAGAAGTAATTCTGCCCAATTTTGACAGATTAGCTATGACTAACGGTGCCACTGTAAAATATATAACATTATCAAGACATATTCCTTCTAAAGGTGCGATGGATTTTCTTTTGTCAATTTAATCCATAAAAGCAGGAGGACGGGTAAATACAATCTTCCACAACGGCCAAGGACATTCCATTGATGCCGCTAATTTTGATCTCAGATGAATTTGGCTTATGCTATTCTGCAGAAACAAATTGCAAAGTGGCAAGATCAAAGAAAAGCAAAATCTCAGTGGCAGATACAATGAAGTGAGCAAGGTAACTTGAAGGTTAAGTGCACCAGATGAGCTAAGTGATGATATCTGACAGCAAACAGAAACCAACAATCATTTCCCCCACAGACAGTTTTAAATTTAGCTTCCTATGGATGCCAAGCTCTTAAAAAAAAATACAAAATTGACTCTCCTCTTCTGAATCAATTTGAACCAGAAGTAAACTGTGGAAAAACAGATGAGTAAAACATGTAGCTTCACTCTACACACAGTAGTTAGTAAATGGATATTTACACACCTTCAGGCTTCTTTCTTTTGCCTCCCAGAAATTGCTTCCTTCATCGGTAACAATATGCTACCTTGGAAAAGGTTGTGTAATGGAAGTAACTACATTTAACTAGGACACCAATACAATGAACATGAGTAGATCTGTATCTCGGGTTGTGGGTGTTGAGGTTGGTTGGCTCGCCGAGCTGGTTTGTTGTTCCGCAGACGTTTTGTTACCGTGCTGGGTAACATCCTCAGCGCAACCTCTGATGAAGCATCGGTGTGTTTTCCCACCTGGTTTTTAAACTCTGGGGTCCGTTGAGATGGAATGCCTCACTTCCGGTTTTCCTTCACAGTGGAATGTATATGGGATCAAGTTCAATACGTTTATTAATGGCATGCTTCATGGAGTGCCAGGCTTCTAGAAATTCTTGTGCCAGTATCTGCCTAGCATGTCCCAGGATCTTGGCATTGTCCCAGTTGAAGTGGTGGTTCTGCTTGTCCATGTGGGTTGAGATGAGCGAGTACTGGTCGTATCAGTAGCCAGTTGGTGTTCATGTGCTCTTGTTCTTACTTTCCTTCCTGCTTGTCCGATGTAGTGTTTCTTGCAGTCTCTGAAGGAGATCTTGTAGATGACATTGGTCCTGTTCATGGCGAGGAGTGCGTCTTTGAAATCCACATTTCAAAAGCTTCTAAATCTCCTCTCCCCCAACTTCATCCCAAAATCAGCCCACCTTGTCCCTGCCTCCCTAACCTGTTCTTCCTCTCACCTATCCTCTCCTACCTACTAACCTCATCTTGCCCTCTTGACCTGTCTGTCCTCTCTGGACTGACCTATCCCCCCCGACCTTCCCACCTACACTCACCTCTACTGGCTCCATCCCCATCTCTTTAACTTGTCTGTCTCCTCTCCACTTATCTTCTTCTCTATCCATCTTCGATCCACCTCCCCTTTCTCCCTATTTATTTCAGAACCCTCTCCCCTTCCCCCTTTTCTGATGAAGGGTCTAGGCCGGAAACGTCAGCTTTTGTGCTAAGATGTTGCTTGGCCTGCTGTGTTCATCCAGCTCCACACTTTGTTAACACCAGACAGACACAAGGACAAGGAACCTCTCCGACAGAAAACTGAAAGACACGGAAACAGCCGTTCTCACCCAAGGACTGAACTACAACTGCAGGGACGCCAACAAAATGGAATTCCTAGCCACACTAAAGATCAACAATATCAATGAAGAAACACAACAAACGATAAGACAGACAGTAATCTCGACACTAACTAGAAGGAGGGAATTCAACAACCTCACATTGGAAAGACAAGCCCAGGGCGGATTAAAGAAGGACAAGAACATCACAATACTACCTGCGGACACAGGGCGCATGGCAATGAGCCTGAATAAAAGGGACGACATCTCCAAGGCACAGGCACTACTCGCTGACGGGAACACATACCAGCCTGTAGGGACTGACCTGATAATGCAACTAGGCAACAAAATCCTCTACACGCTAAAAAGACTTAAAACAAACAGATCAACAAAGTAGGCTTCTCAAGAATGAAACCCATCGTCTCCCTACTAAGCACTCTGTCTCACAGATTAGCAAAGGAACTACAAAGGAGACTGAGGCACTTGGTCAACAAATCACCCCACTCCATCCACTCAGCCCAAGAATTCCTCAATTCCATCAAAGACATAAAGAATAGACGACAAAGAGACCAGGATATCGTTTGATGTCACTACCCTATTAACGTCAATAGACATATCACTAGCAAGGGAAACAATGAGAGCACTACTGGAACAAGAGCATGGCCCCAGTGACACCATCTCGAAGGACAACATGGACGACCTATTGAACCTATGCCTCACCATCCACTTCACTTTTAACGGCCAAACATATGAGCAAATCAACGGGACACTCATGGGATCACCTATCTCCGGACTCACAGCAGAAGCAGTGATACAAAGACTAGAAAGGACGGCCCTTCCACAAATCCAACCAAAACTATGGACACACCACATGGATGACACCTTTGTCATCATTAAATGGACCAAATTAGAGGAGACACACAAACTTATGAACAACACCCTCACCGGTATAAAATTCACCAGAGATGAGGAGAAGAACAAACAGCTCCCATTCCTGGACATCATGGTAGAGTGCAAAACAAATGGGAACTGCAAACGAAAGTACACAGATAAGCCACACACATGGACCAGGTATTGAACTTCAACAGCAGCCATCCCAACACACACATATGGAGCTGCATGCGAACACTACTTAAATGCGCAACAACACACTGCAGCAACATGGGAATACACCAAGAGGAAGAATACTTTGTTCAGTTTTTCAAGGATAATGGATATCCAAAGAACTGGGTCAGAAGATGCCTACACGAACAAGTTCAGAAAGATACCTCATGCTCTGACGCACTCATCACACTACCCTACATCAGGATCATGTCGGAACTTACTACAAGACTCCTACAATCGCTGGGCATCAGAGTGGCACACAATCCCACATCAACGCCATGACAAGTGCTCACCCTAACGAAAGACCCACTCCCCGCCATGGGCAGGGCCAATGTCATCTACAAGATCTCCTTCAGAGACTGTGAGAAACACGACATCGAACAAACAGGAAGGAAAGTAAGAACAAGAGGGCATGAACACCAACTGGCTACAAAAAGACATGACCAATACTCACTCATCTCAATCCACATGGACAAGGAGAACCACCATTTCAACTGGGACAACACCAACATTCTGGGACAGGCTAGGCAGAGACAAGCACGAGAATTCCTAGAAGCCTGGCACTCCATGAAGCACGCCATTAATAAACATATTGAACTCGACCCCACATACATTCCACTACTGCAGAAACCCGGAAGTGAGGCAATCCATCGCAACAAACCCCAGAGTTTAAAAACCAGGCGGGAAAACACACCGACGCTTCATCGGAGGCTGCACTGAGGATGTTACCCAACACGGTAACGAAACGTCTGCGAAACAAGATACCAGCTCGGCGAGCAAACCAACTTCATTCGTAAGCCATCCCACCAGAGAACAAACTTATCTCCTTCCGGTTTGCACTGCATCTTTTTGATTTTAAAGACCCCCAGCAGTGTGGAGATGGGGGCCAGTGGGCTGCGAGCGAATCAGGGACAGCCATTGGCCTGGAGCAGTGTGGGGATGCAGGCCAGCGGGCCAGGAGAAAATCAGGGGCAGCCATTGGCCCAGAGCAGAGTGGTGATGACCGGAAGCCTGGATCAAAGATGGCTACTGGTCGGGAACCGGTGGAGCCTGGTCAGACCATGTGGAAGGCCTTAACGAAAAACTGTAATTTCTATCATTTGAGCTTTATTTCTTATTTTCCTAACTGACACTTTTTCTAGGTATATGTGTAATGCAGTATAACTTTTTTTCTTTATTTTCTCTATTTTTGTACCTAAGGTAGGTACATTGTATCCAAGATAGTGCCATGTGTTAGCAACATTATACACTTTTCATTGCATTCCTGTTCTACTGTAACTCGAGTACACGTGACAATAAACCTGATTCTAAACCATCCGATTTAATCTGGAGAGTCATTTCTATCATAAGTATTCAAACAGAGCATTAAATCACACTTACTGCCCAAGTGTCAACTAGGGTTCAGTTGAAAGTCAATGGTTGAAGGTTTAAACTCACTTCTGGGGCTCAAGCTCAAAAATCTGTGATGCAGTCCAGACAGAGAACTCCATTGGCAGTGCTAGCTTCCTCATGAAGCAAACTAATGCCCCATACACCCTCCAACCGAAGCAAAAATTTAATGCTGACCACTTTCCATCATTTCACTTTATTTTCCTGCCTCAATGAAAAATGTTGCTGCTCTTTTTATCCTCGGTTATAAATGAGAATTGCCCAGCTGTAAGAAAATAACTGAAATATAACAGAAAGGAAACCACGCAAAGAGATTTTCCTTTGAGTTAGTAATCAAGAACAGATAAACCCGGGTTAACTTCAACATGGTTTAACAGAAGCATCACAACACCTTGAAGAAACAGAAAAAACAATTAAATACGAAAAGGCACAAAATACTACAGAAAAATAGGATCTGTGAAAACAGATTAAAACATCACCGAAACTGAGTAGGTACTGGTATCTTTATCTTCTATATAACAAAAAGTGCAGGTATTGAATTGAATGTAGAGGTGTGCGGCATGGGAACTGACCCTTCGGTCCAACTCATCCATGCACATTTACCAGCATTTGGCCCATATTCCTCTGAACCCTTCCCATTCATTTACAAATCCAGATGCCTTTTAAATGCTGTAATTGTACCAGCCTCCACTCTTTCCTCTGGCAGCTCATTCCATACATGCACCACCCTCTGTGTGAAAAAGTTGCCCCTTAGGTCCCTTTTAAATCTTCCCCCTCTCACCTCAAACCTACACCTCCTAGTTTTGGGCTCCCCTATTTTTTAAAATCCAAACTGTTTACCAAGTACAGGTAGTAAACAGGCATTTTTAGCAAAAATGAAAAATGTAAATACAGCACATGGGAAATTTCACAATCCAGAATTTTAACACAACTTGGCATGTTTGGCTTTCTTCCAGAGTGTTGAACCATGAATTATATCAGTCTGTAAGATTTTACATTTCCCTTGCTCACAGAGACTGTTCATCCCCAATGAGCTCCAAGCATGTACAGTTCACTGTTATTGGGTTAAGATCACCACTACATAGGTTTGTGCTCAAATTCATTTATTCTTCCTGCGGACCGCAAGGCAACTGAACTCCTTTCATTGATTAGTCTTTTCTTCCTTTTATGGCCGAAAGGTTTTTAAAGCCCAAGCTTTATGTCACCTAAGCCTTGCTTCTTGATTCAACTTTGGCTTCTTTACAACACTTTCCACGTCACTTGTGGTCTGCAGTGGGGCTCTGGCCCTTCTCTTATGTTTCTCACTTACAAACAACAGGAATCAATATTTGTTTCTTTTTCTGTCACGCATGCTATATATACATAGTGTCCTCAACGGTCGAATTCACCTTGACATCAGTGAACACAATACTTGTGTTCGTCCTGGTTGAATTGGAATTGTAATAGCCTGTAATGTATTTGTTTTTCTACAAACTGTTAGGCTGCTGCACTTTGGGACATTGCAAACCAACTGTCTCATATTATGTACAATCTTTCATATTTAATATTTTGTAAAATATTTGATAAGTACTTATTTAGCTGAAAAGCCAGTTGGCATAAAACCTTATTTCCTAATATTAAAACAATATCTTGCATCTATTACGCTGTCATTTTTAATATTAAAATATATCTCAAAACTCTTCACAATGGGGTCATCAAAACTAGATGCAGCACCCAAGAAGAAGGTATCAGGGATTGTCAAAATCCTGGTAAATGTTGCCTTCAAAAAGAAGCTAGATAAAGAAGAGGTGGCAACAAGGGAAGGTTTTAGGACAGAATTTCACACAGTTGGGTTTGACAGTGGCTGGATGACAGCTGCCAATGCAGCAAACACGATAGAGATCAGTGTCGCAGACCTGGAGAGCTATGTACTGCTGGAGAAAGTCAGAGATATGGAAGGGTGAAGCCATGAAGGGAATTTTAACAAGTTTAAAGGTGCTGGCTGACTTTAAGGCAAAGTCAGCAAGGGCAGAGACGGGTGAGCAGGACTTCGAAGGCTATATCTGAGCTTTGAAGATGAGCATCATCTGAAGATGACAAGGATTTGGATGGGAGTTGTAGTCTCAGATGTGTTGAAACGGGGAGGAAATAAGGAAGGGCACAGTCATTGTAATAAGTAAGACATGAGGGCAGAGGTGTAATCCAAATGGAGAACAATAGCTGGGGAAGGGGTTGGAAATGGTGCCAAGGCTTTGGAGTTGGGGGCAAAGGCTAAAATCGACAGCTTTGTTTTTAACCATGTTTAGCTGCAGGAAAATGAGATTTATCCAACACTGAATATTGGACAAGCAGCATCGCAATGCTGAGGCAACGGTGAGAAAGTGGATTAGATGGTGGATCTTGATGTCATCCACACTTACAAAAAATGTTGCCAAGCAGCATTTAAGTAAGAAACAGGGTGAGACAAAGCTTAAATCTTTGGGGGAATGGTGAAAGTATGGGGAAGTGGGGATGAAAGGGAGTGCAACAGAAAGCAAATACTGGAGTTGTGAAGCCATGACTGTCGAGACAAGAATTTAACCAGGCAAGCGCAATTCAGGACCTAGACAGAATAGAGGAAACCATCTAAAAACGCAGATGGCATTCTAACCCAGTTGAGGACAATACAGAAGATGAGGACAATGAAGACCAATAATGCACCATGTTCACATGTTGTTTGTGGCATTGGGTAAGGTGGTTTCAGTCTTGTAGCAGAGCAAAACGGCCATTGGTGTAAGGCTAACAGAGCATTTGTGGGAAGACAGACATACATTTGACAAATGACAATATTTTAAAAGAACTCTGTAGAAGAAAAACACACACCTGCAATATACATGCCAACGATGTTCCAATCATCACTGCATCTTCCAGGATCAATACTCTGTCTGTCACCATTGACCAGAAAGTGAACTGGACTAGCCTTTCTATCCACAGTCAATACAAGGGAAGGTCAGAAGCTAGGAACCCTGCAGCAAGTAACTCAGCTTCTGATCCCCAAAACCTGTCCATCTTCTATAAAGCACATTTCAGAAGTATGATGGAATATTCCTGAATTTGATGGGTGCAGCTCCATCAAAAAGCTTAACAGCACCCAGGCCAAGGACAGCAGATACACGGGTACTCCAATACCTGCAAGCTCCTCTTCAAGCATTCCTGATGTGGAAACATATCATTGTTCCTTCACTGTCACTGGGTCAAAATTCTGGGACTCCCTCTCTAAGGGCATTGTTGATGTACCCAGAGCACATGGACAGCAGTAGTTTAAGAAGGGCATCACCTTGTCAAGGCAACCAAAGATGGGCAATGACTGTTGGCTCACCAGCAATGTCCACAACCCACAATGAATAAAAGAAAAATAATCAGTTGTTCCACTTTCAAACCTGCTTTCTTTTATGCTAGTCCTGGCATGTGCAAGACAAAAAGGCGTCACTTTATATCAAAGTGCCAAAGTAGTTTCTCGTCTAAACACAGTGCATGTTCACCTCAAATGTTTGTCACAGCAATTGGCCACTCACTTCTCAGCACCAATAACAAACATTCATTGCGATTTTTATACACAGGAACTAAACCATCAATCCTTACATATCTGTACAGCAGTGAATGTACGCTGTGTATCCAGTAATCTCTCTCTCTCTCTCTCTCTCATCTAGATCTTCCACAATTTTTTTGCTCAATAGACATATTTTGTTCGATGGATCATTCAAACCTGCAGCTAGGGAAGGATTAGTGTGAAACAAGTAATAGCGCAACAGCACCACCATGTGGACACTTTCTAATCTATCACTTTGCTATTTCTTCACAACATCAAAAGTAAAGGGAACAACAGAGAGAACTTTTGCAATCTGACCTGAAGTTAAAATAAAGGCTTGCATTAATTAATATCACTTTGTCGGGTTGGTAAAACAAAATATTAGCACAAGATCACATTCAATGCACCTAGGGTCTGAGATGTTCTCAGTTTTCAGGGTAGATACTCTTCATTCATTAAAACAAAGCTACAAAACTAAATTGCCTTTAATTTCTGAACATGAGTTGGAAACTTGTTTATTTCCGGAATGATAGTATCTTGCAATAACTACGTTTTTTGTTTATTCAGTCTGGTTCCAGCTCTTGATATTTGTTGTTGCAATATTTTGAGGCGTAAGTAATAGTTAACTTCTAACATCAATAATTTTTATTAAAAGACGCGCTGGAGCCAGAAGGGAGCTGGTGAGGGGCTTAAATCCTACACAGGCTCTAGTGGTTCTGTTGTAAATTGAAAGACATTTGCTGCAGAACATCTAGAAATGGCTCTAAACATTTTGAGCAGCCACTAAGCAAAGGGTAAGGTAGAGTTGACTAGCTTTCTAATTCTCTCTGCTAGCCTCTGAGGAAATTCCCCTTCCACCTGTGTCAATCATTAACAATAACTTACATTTTTACAGTATGAGAAAGATGTCTCAGGTTGCTGTGCAGGGGAAAGGGCACAAAATGCACACCAAGCTGGAGAACAAAGAAATTTGGAGCTAAAAGTAAAATGATGGGGAACAACATTTAAGGAGACAGCAACAGCAGCGATCAAAATGGAAGCAGAGTATCTAAAACAGCAGACAACAATGGTGAGTGGAAGGAAGGAGGTGCAAGCTAGACTCAAAGGAAGGGACAATATACAGAGTGACACATGATTGAAAGACATGACCATATAATGACAGACAAGGCAAGATTGTAGCAGGAATCTCGCCTGGAGTATTGAGTGCAATTTTGGTTTCTCTACCTAAGGAAGGATATAGTTGCCACAGACGGAATACTGTCAAGGTTCACTAGACTGATACCAGGAATGGCAGGAGTGTCCTATGAGGAAAGATTGGTTCAACCAGCACTGCATTCACTGGAGTTACGAGGAGACTTGGAATCAGTTTGAAAAGTGTAAAAATTTTAACAGGGCTGGACAAACTAATGCAGGGAGCATGTTTTTCCTGGGTGAGGAGTCTACAATTGGGGGTCACAGTCTCAGGTTACCGAGTCGGCCACTTAAGACTGAGATGAGGAATAGTTTCTTCACCCAAAGGGTAGTGAACCTGTGGAATTCTCTACCACAGAATGCTTTGGAGATAAGTCACTGAATATATTCAAGAAAGAAAGAGATAAATTTTAAAGGCGTCAAAGGGGAAAGGGAGGAAGCAGAAATATGGCCTTCACATAGGTGATCACATGATATATTAAATGGATAAGCAATCCTGAAAGGTCAAATGGCGTAATCCTGTTCCTAGTTTCTATGGTCGAGAGAAAGAAGGTAGTGGAGTGCCAGGGGACGAATCATCTCTTCAGAGAATCAGCACAGACATAATGGGCCAAATGGTCTCCTTCCATGTTGTAACCATTCTGTAATTCCATGCTGTCAGTCTCTATCCTTCTATCTAATTGTCATTAAGATCGGAATCAGTTACAACGTCCCATTGAAAACAGAGCAATATGGTATTAAGCCGGTATGCAAGACAGTGACAAGATTTTTAAACACTCAATATTATAAAATATTTGTTGTAACACCTGATTCCTAAAGGAATATATCAAGAGACAAAATTTTGCATTTTTAGCCTGTATGCAGTTGCAAACTTCAGTCAAACAATGTCACTGCGGAGCTACTGAACTTTTCAATCTCCAGCGGCTATAAAGATCGAACTTCTCATTTTGTATTGTAACTTTCACACACCAAGGACATCTGAAAGTGCTTCACAGCCAGGGGATTTTGTAATATTGTCATGGGTGTTACACAGCAATCAATTTGCCTACATCAAGGTCCTCAAAACAACAAATGAGATAAGTGACTGCTTTGCCTGCTTCAACAGTTTTGAGTGGGAGATAAATGTGGACTAGAACACACTGAACTTCTTTAAATAATACTACGCAATCTCTTATGCAAATCCAATCAGAAAAACGTGACTTTGATTTAAGGTCTCATCTGAAACACAGCATGTCTGACAACACACTGACGCCAGTCCAGCTTATGCACCCAAAAACTGGATTGAGATTTAAACCCAATACTTCAATTTCTTGCCTTGAAAGCAAGAGTTTCACTGCTGGGTAAATGAGGCGTGTAATTTTTCTTTAAGAAGTCATTTTTAAAAATTATTGCACCATTACAGAGCTCCCAACAGTGCTAACGGCATGTTGCAATCAAGCACTTCTCTCATATTCATAAATTTGCATTTGTACCTTTTCCACCTCTAAGTCACTACATCTTACTTTCCAGAGACTATGAAGCCTCTTACCTCATCCTATATGCTATAAAGGCACATCATATCCATAACTTTTAACTCTATAATTGTGCTGCTGTGCAAGCTTTTGGAATTTGCTTTTGTTCTTAAAAATTAACAGTAATGGGCTGAAAAAGATGGTCACTGAGGATATAGGAATGTTTCAATTTTGCCTACTGATTTCAGCTTAACTACAGAAGTGGGAAAACCCCTTCTTTCATCAGGCCTGAACCACTTTCTTTTCAAAACAAGCCAATCACATCAGTTATGAACTGCTCTTTCTGAAGAAGGATTACTGGAACAAAATGTTAACTCTACTGTCACTCCACAGATGCTGTCAGACTTGCTAAGTTTCTCCAGCGATTTCTGTCTTTTTTTCCTAATTTAAGACTCCCCTATTTCCAATTCCCACCCAAAGTAGCATTTCAATAGTAATTGGCCCAATAAGCAGAACCACCTCACCCATTCCTCCATAATAATAAAATGTGAGGCTGGATGAACACAGCAGGCCAAGCAGCATCTCAGGAGCACAAAAGCTGACGTTTCGGGCCTGGACCCTTCATCAGAGAGGGGGATGGGGGGAGGGAACTGGAATAAATAGGGAGAGAGGGGGAGGCGGACCGAAGATGGAGAGTAAAGAAGATAGGTGGAGAGGGTGTAGGTGGGGAGGTAGGGAGGGGATAGGTCAGTCCAGGGAAGACGGACAGGTCAAGGAGGTGGGATGAGGTTAGTAGGTAGCTGGGGGTGCGGCTTGGGGTGGGAGGAAGGGATGGGTGAGAGGAAGAACCGGTTAGGGAGGCAGAGACAGGTTGGACTGGTTTTGGGATGCAGTGGGTGGGGGGGAAGAGCTGGGCTGGTTGTGCATCACATTCTTAACTCTATATCCATCTCAACCTTGATTAGTCAAACCCTTCCTTCCATAGCACACAACCGTTACGTCCAGACCTTCCCCTCCCCCACTGCGCAGGTAAATTTCAGTTCCTGTACCATTTCTTCCTCACTCCTCACTAAGTATAGCAATCACAGGCTTACTTCCACACTACTTTCATCAAGTACCCCCTCAAAATCATTAAAATGAGGTCTGAGAAACCATTTCTTCCCAAAGACGAATTATCCAAACAACCTCCATCCCTGTGCCATCTGCATCCAGGCAGAATTATACTGAGAGCATGCTCGAATGGCCACCAATTTACAATCACTTGTCATCCTGCTTCCACTTTTCTTTTAATTAACATTTTGAATCTTAAAGATAAACTGAAGTAACTAATAATCCCTGGCTATTATATGTGCTTATTGAAAGACACTGCAAATACTCTGCTCATTGATGTACATGAGATCAAGAGACAGATATTGAGAGGTCTGGACAGAGAAAAGTAGATCGGAAACACGCTAAAATAAAAGATAAATGTCTAGAAGCACTAATTATAAAGTTTGTAGAGAAACAAGACTGAAATAATTCCCCACACCCACAGATTTAAACAGTCACCAGAAGTGACTACCACATTCCTCCTCACCCCACGCCAATTTCATTCTGCCAAATACACACTACCACCCCGCCCCCACAGCAATGTCAAAACAAATTATTTATCCCTATCTGTAAACTTCTTTAGAATCACCAAAGTGATGTCCTACTGAAGAGGTATGCTCCCCACACCCTGACAAATAAAACTATTTCAACTCAAACCAGATCATTCACAGGATTATCATACCACAGAATCACTTCCAACCCATCTAATCTCTATTTTCTTAGAATTACTAAATACAAGAAACAAAACTCTGCTGTTTTTTCTTGACTTTCAAACTTGGGTAAGGAATAACAACGAATGTATAGAAAAAGGAATACAGTCCAGGAAAAAAGCCTTCCTCTTACAGAAAAATGGATAGGGTCCTGGAATTCAATCTAAAGCTCTCAAGCACCCAAAATAAAATTGAACTTTTGTATTAAGTTACAAGAAATCAATTGGCACTGATGTTATTCTTAGAAGGTACAGGCATCCTTACAGCTAGAAAACTGCATATTTAACTTACTGTGAGCATCTCTAAGGGATTCTGCTGGTAAACAAAATCAATATTGTGTCATGTCCTATGAAGGCATGTCATATCCAGACCTGTTAAGCACAAACTTGTGCTGCTGTGCAACCTATTGGAATTGGTTCTTGTTCTTAAATGGATAATAGCTACAAATGATGGTCAGAGGACACAGGAATGTGTACAATTTTAGCCACTGAATTAACTTAAACTACAGAATCCTTTCTTCATTAGCCTGAACCATTTTATTTTCAAAATGAGTCAATCACATCAATTATGAATTGTTCTTTTCTTTATGTCTTATAAAAGTGTACTATTCTCTTTAATTACACTTCCCTTATGTGTGACTAGACAGTGAATAGAATAGCATTAGATTTTCTGAACAAATGCATGAATGAACAGTCATCTTTATTTAAACCCACAAAAAGCTTGCTGCTTATCATGCAAATTGTCCATACACCGAGGGGATAAGAAACACGCACATTTCAAACACAATACTCATTATAGTCAGAAAGTGAAAAGAGGTTTTCCTCTCATCCTTCTGTAACAACTGGAAAGAGCAATGAATTCAAATTGAGAATGGCAAAACCATAACTTTCAGCATCTATGAGCTAAGAGTTTTAAACTCTTGATCTTTTCATTTGAATGATTTATAGATATAATTAAAAGTAGCTTTTGTTTTCACAATGCAGTTGAATTTTTTTTAACATTCCAAGTTACATTTTCTTCAAGCGTTATGATATATTGAATCTGCAGAAACTGTATTTGAATTGAATACATATGGGATGCTAATTATACAGCTGCAATGTACTATTTGGTCAACCCATAAGTGCAATACTATAGCCAACGCCAGCTTTATGTCATGACAGTGTATATTTAGGCACTGTGATAGGTCTAATAACTGAACGCACACAGCATTAACCATTGCAAATATTTGAGCTATTTTTAACTTGGTCTCATGAACAACACACAATTAAACTGAATTAGCCTTACAAAGGCTGTACAATTAAATTGAAAACAGAACTTTGTCATTGAATAATGTACCTGGAAATCGCTTGTAATTTTCATAATCTTTGGAGCATGGTATCTCAAAAAATATTCCATCCAAAACATCAGCCTGGCGTGCAAGCACCTCTTTAAAATCGTTCTTGTGTAGATAATCCCAAAGCAAGACCACACAAAAAGCAATAAACGTGGTAGATGTCAGAATTATGAACCACTTCCACCACAGTGCATGCGTGGATTTGTTCTTTCTCATACTGTAATTAAAAGAAAATATTGAATGCATCAATAAGCTTCCATTATTCTCTTTTCAAGTTGCTAGTTCTTATGCAATGATCAACTGTGTATATTGAATGTAATCATCAATCTTTAGCTTTATATGGATTCATTTTATTCATCATCTGCAGGACTTTGCTCTTAAGTGAATAATAATTATAATAAAAAAAGGACAAACAAAAAGGGATGAGCAGAAATGGTCTTGGTGGGGGGGAGAGAAGGAGGGGGGTGGTGTGCGTGAAGCAGGGGAAGGTAGGAAGATAAAAAGACAAGGATCAATAAGATCCAAAAGGAGGAATGGCATGTGATTTTTGGAGGTTTATGGGAAAGAAGAAAAGTCTGGAGACAAGTAGTGAGACTGAAAACAAGAACAGTAGGTACAGACCCCTTAAAAAGAATGTAAATGAAATGGATGTGGGACATTATCAGCCTTCCACTCCATTTTCCTCAGTATCAGCTTATGTGGACATCCAATCAGAGCTGCACCAGACAAAACTGGGCTAACTCTAAAACTTCTAACGTTCAATGCACCTGCAAGGATCTAGGGCCAGCCTGAAGACTCTCCTCACGCGACTTCACCCAGTCTATTGGCAGAAGCTGATATGTCTCTTCTTTACCTTTTATGAAGGGACCATCGTTGTTCCTCTCAACTATTCTGTGTAATATCAAATTCTACACCCTAGTTACTCCCTGGTTAAAGAAGATTCCTCAATATCTTTGCTGGGTTTATTATTTACTATTTTGTCCTTGTTGCCTCTTTTAGACTTTCCAAAGTACAAATATCTACATCCAAATTACTGCTGACATAAGGAAAGATGCCGATAAGAAGTAGCAATATCTGTGCTGTGAACGTCACATTTTCCTGTGTGCATTTAAGTCGGGTGCTGAGTGAAGAGGAACACCAGACATCCCGCAATAATTATGTCATCAAGTATGATTTGCAGCCAATCACATTGAAAGATTTGCATAGACATATAACCAGGAAGTAAAATTCATAATTATGCTTTATCGCTAACTGCTCTACACAAGAAAGGAGGGAGAGAATGCAGGATACCATAGGCCAGTTAGCCTATTATTTATCATAGGGAAAACGCTGGAATCCATCATTAAGGAAGTTCAAGGCCAGGCATTTCAAAAATCTCAAAGCAATCTGGCAGAGTCAACATAGTTTTGTGAAAGGCAAATCATTCTGGGCTGAGTTATCAGCATTCTTTGAGGGACTAACAAGCAACATCGATAAAAGAAAACCTGCAGCTGTGGTATACTTGGATTTCCAGAAGTTATTTGACAAGGTGTCACTTCAGAAGTTACCAAACTGATTAAGAGTTGCTAAATTTGAGGAATGCACAAAAGTAAGTAGGAAAGTAAGTTCTGAAGAGGATGTGCAAAGGGATACAGATAGGTTCAGTCAACATAATATTGGAGTGTAAAGTGGGAAATTTTGAGCTTGTCCACTTTGATATGAACAATAGAAAAACAACAAATCATTTAAATGGAGAGAAACTGCAGAATTCGGTTCCCTGGTACATGAATCACAAAATGTTACTATGCAGGTACAACACGTGATTACGAAGCCAAATGAAATGGTGTTGTTTGTTGCAAGAAAAATTAAAATAGAGAAGTTTTCCACTGTCATGCAGGGCATTGGCATGATTACATTTTCAGCAATGCATAAATCTGGTGCCTTAATTAAGAACTGAGGTATTTGCATTAGAAGCGAATAGAAGGTTCAGTCAATTGCTTTCTGGGATGAGGGATTTACCTGATGAGGAAAGGCTGGACAGGTTGGGGCTTGAATCCACTGGAGTTTAGAAGGATGAAAGGTAATGTCATTGAATCATTTGATCCTGAGAGGACTTGACAGGGAAGATGCTAAAAGGAAGTTTTCCCAGAACTAGGGGACAAAGTGTAAAATAAATAAATGAATAATTTAAAGTAGGGATTGGATTTTTTTTTCCTCTGGGAGGGTCACAGGTCTGTGGAATTCTGTTCTGAGGAATACTGGATGCGGGGATATTGGATAATTTTAAGGTGGATATAGAAAGATTCTTGACTAACAAGGGACTTGAAGGGCATTAACGGTAGTCAGAAAACGAGGGATAACAGCACAATCAGATCAGCCGAAAGTTGAATTGAGGGGCTGAATGGTCTACTCCTGTTGTTAACAAGTCTGTTTTTATTTTTTGTAAGTTTGACTGGGAGCAAAATAAATACTGATTCATAGAGGTTGGTAGTTGCAATGCCGTAAACATATTTACAAAGAAAAACAATTAATTCTATTTGGAAAACAAAAAACTGTGGATTTAAATGGCCTTATTAACCAACAGAGTGACTTTTAATTCTTTATGTGTCTGCTTCCCCAAATCAATTTGCTCCTGTATCCCATTTAATATCTTTATTTGTGGCTTCCTTATGCTTCCTCCCAAACTGTACCATCTTGAACTGAACTTTATCAACAGTGGCCGATCCACCACTGCAGTATATATTTTTTTAAACTTGTTGCAGTCCACTCTGTATTAATCACACCAGTCCTTTCTTTCTTACATATGTCTGCGCATAACGTCACAAAGACCTCCCAGGTTTGCATGTGATTGTCATCCTGGTTTGAATTTGAGAGTTTGGTGCATATCACTTTAAACCAATGCCATCAAAATATGGAGTTTGGAAACAACAGCTCAGAATATTTGAAAATTAAATTATTCTACTTATGGACAGAAGGCAAAGTTAAACAGTGTAAAAAAAGACACAAAGTTGAATAAAGTAAGTCTTAAGCAGCTGCTTTACCGGCCATTATGATCAACAGTTTTTAACTAATTAGGAGTTGTTTCATTTTGAACCCTTTTGGAATGAATAAATAAATGAAACACAAAAGTAAACACTCAATTTGATGTCATTTGAAAATTTGAGAACTATATCTATCTCGCGATGGGGAACCAAATCAACAATTTAATTTGTTTCCACATTAACTCATTATTTATGGGTTCTGCAGTGCGTGCTTTTTTTTAGAACATCTCCCACTGGACCTGTTCTAATGCCTTTGCTACTCCTGCTAACTTTCTGTGCTGGACTGAAAGCATCACCTTTCCTCCCAGATTTGCTGAAATTTGCTTCATGTATTGTTCAGCTCAGCTACAGCGCCTGTGGGATTTGTAGATTAACCCACTTAGTCATCTCAGGACCCACCATACTGGAGTGGAAGAAAGTCATCTCCAATCCCAAGGACTGTCTCAAAAAAGGAGAGGCTATCTCACCTCCTGAGTTGAAAGGTGGTGAATTTAGGACTTGAGCGCAAAAACAGACTCAGGAAGCACTGCACTATATTTCGGAAGAGAGATTAAACAGAGGCCTCATTTGACTTTTCAGGTACTCAGCCACAATCCCAAGGGGCTATTCTACAGAATAGCAGGGGAGTTATCTCCAGTGTCCTCACCAATATTTATCACTCAATTAATATCACAAAAACTGGTTGGTCTCAACACATTGCTGTGTGCGAGCTTGCTGTGTGCAACTTGGCTACATTATTAGAATGACAACACTTCAAAAAATATTCCACTGAGTGCTGAACTCGCTGGGACCTCCGATGGTCATGAAATTGCTATATATCTGAAAGCTTTTTGTTTCTGCCCACTGTATTGACAGCTGTGTCAGCTCCCTGCAGTCATTCATGGGATGAAGGAGTCGCTGGCCAGGCAGCATCTATTGCCCATCCCAACCTGCCGAGAGGGCAGTTAAGAGTCAACCACATTGCTGTGGGTCTGGTGTCACATGTGGACCAGGCCAGGCCAGGTAAGGATGACAGTTTCCTTCCCTAAAGAATGTTAGTGAACCTGATGGGTTTTTCCGACAATCAACAATGGATTCACGGTCATCATCAGATTGTGAATTCCAGATATTTATTGAATTCAAATACCACCATCTGCCATTGCGGGATTCGAACCCAGATCCCCAGAGCATTATCGGGGTCTCTGGATTAACAGTCCAATGATAACACCACTAGGCCATTGCCTCCCCTGTATTTCTGGGATAAAGCTGAGAGTATTGCGGTGTTTCTCGCAGTAATATTTTAAAAATTCATAGGATCTGGGCATCACTGGCTGGGCCAGTATTTATTGTCCAGAAGGCAGTTTAGTGTCAACCACATTGTCGTGGGTCTGGAATCACATGTAGGTCATACCAGGTAAGGGCAGCTGTTCCTTCCCTAAAAGACATCAGTGAACCAGATGGGTTTTTTTTTCCCTGACAATTGACAATGCTTTCGTGGTTATCACTGGACTCTTCATTCCAAATTTTTATTGAATTCAAATTCTACCATCTACCATGCAGGATTTAAGCCTGCGTCCCCCAGAATATTACCTGGGTCTTTGGGTTAATAGTCAAACTGTAACACCACCAGGCATCACCTCCCCTAAAATGGAGTTCTGAACTGCGATGAGTGTTTTGAGCCATGACTGTAATATTATGTCTCACAGTCAGCATGCAATGTCCCTCATGGTGTTATCATTGTAATATGTCATGTGACCCAGGGCTAACAGTTCACAGAGACCATCTTACTTGGGATCACTTGAAATATGATGGAAGCACAACCAAATAGCTTAATGTAAGTCCACAAGACCATCAAAAACAGGAATAGAAGTAGGCCATTCAGCCCACTCTGCCATTCAATAGGATCATGGCTGATCCCACATTCCATGTGTCCACTTTCCTGCCTTTTCCCCAGACACTGGTGTTCCTTTAAATGTAATGTTTGTAGAAATAAATGCGGTGTAGTAAACATCTGTTGACTCTCTCAATACCATGCTATTCCTGCCTAGTTTCCTAGGTTACTAGAGACAAACTAAGAAGAGCCACATCAGATAATGTCCTGCTGGAATCAACATCATGAGCAGTGGTACTCATCTATAAAACCCTCTAATCCCTTGGTGGGACATCGTTGGCAAACTAATTGCAATAGGAACGATATTATTAAACTGGAGAGGGTTCAAAAAAGACTTACCACAATGTTGCTCGGAATGGAGAATGTGAGTTACAAACAAAAAAGGCTGGATAGGTTCGGACTTTTTTTCATTGGAGCATAATAGCTTTAGAGGGATAGCCTTACAGAGGTTTACAAATGAAGGATATATAGATAATTCTGCTATAATGCATGTTTTGTTAATGCAAATGGGCTGTAACGCAATTGATGAATAGTAGACACTGTGTGGATGATGTGAATTTTCTGCTATACAGGTTTAGTGATTTTCCTCCAATGCAAATTTCTAAGGTCATTTTCTATAGGTCACACAAGAACGCACCCATTACATTATAGAGAACTATCTGTAGATAGGGTGAATAGCAAGGGTCTTTTCTGTAGGGTGGGGGGAGTTCAAAACCAGTGGACATATTTTTAAGGTGCGAGGAGAAAGTTCTAAAAAGGACACAAGGGGCAACATTTTTACATAGAATATGGCTCATGTGTGCGATGAACTGCCAGAGGAAGCAGTGGATGCAGGAACAGTTTCAACAATTAAAAGACATTTGGATTAGTACATGAATAGGAAAGGTTTAGAGGGATATGGGTCAAATGCAGCCAAGTGGGACTGGTTTAGTTTGGGAACATGTTCGGCATGGACTGGTTGGAAAGGTCTCTTTCCACGCTGTATGATTCTATAAATGAAGTCGAACCAAGCTACAGCTCTGGACAAAAAGTACAGTTTTGTCAACCTTTAAACAGCATTCATTTCTGTGAGCTCAGACTGCCACACAGATCTTTAGATAGGGCATTAACAAACAAGACAATGTTAATTTCTTTTCATTGGAATCTAAGTTATTTTGAGGCAAAATAAATGTTAAGGCTGACTCAATAAAAAAAACTGCTGAAGCCAACCTTTTGTGCTGACAGAGCTAGAAACCAAGAATGCCATTCTTTCCTGACAGTTGATAAAAAGTAACAACCTTTCTCAAAACACCAGCTGCTGAATCTGTTCTTAAAGAAGGGACACTTTTAATGCCCACTAGCACTGTTTCGATGTACACTGAATTAAAAGGTTCAATATTTTTAATGCTGAGTCACTAATAGCAGGAAGCTTATTATGCAACTGCAAGTTATCCTTTACTGAATTACATCAATTCAAACAATATATGTAGCTCTAATTTACAAATCAAATAGATCTTGAGAAAAAAAATAGTGAAAGTCTGATGAAGGGTCTAGGCCCGAAACGTTAGCTTTTGTGCTCCTGAGATGCTGCTGGGCCTGCTGTGTTCATCCAGCCTCACATTTCATTATAGTGAAAGTCTTGTTTGCCATCAGCAAGAAGGGCCTTCACAGGAATAACGTCTGTTGTTTTCTGTGGCCGATCAGAAAGACCCAGAGAAGTTCTGGAGTTATCAAAGACCAGCTAACAGTAAGAAGTCACTTCAGGATTAATGGTCTCCAATTCATGTCACAGAGACAGCAAACCCGAGAGCCCATTGACCAGTATGTCAGAAGATGCCGCAGCAAGGGGCAGGAGTGGGATTTTTCTACAGCAGTACTTCAGAGAGGTCTGTTAAAATTAATAATCATTTCTAGTGTTTGCAGCCCCAGTGCTGCCCAGTGTTTGAACCCTCACTGTTTAAATCCTTCGTATATTAAAACAAAAAACTGTTGATGCTGCAAATCTGAAACAAAAACAGAAATTGCTGGAGAAACTCAGTGGGTTTAGCAACACCAGCATTCCTTTGTGCCACTCAGTATTTGAATCTATGGTGTTTGTAATTTCAGTGCTGCCCAGTTTTAAATCCTCAATACTGCTGAGTGTTTAGATACTCAGTGCTGCCCCATGTTAAAATCCACAGTACTGCAGAGTGTTTGAATGATCAGCAATGAAACAATGTTTGAATACTCAGTACTACCACTATTTCTGCCTGCCTTCGCTGTGCTAATGTAGTACTGTTGCCTTGACCTGGGGAGTACCACATGCGCACTGTATAGCCTGTATCTACAGGGAGCAGCAGTGTTCGGTATGTAACTGCACAAGGAGTAGCAGCTCCGGCGCCCGGCCGCGAAAGCAATATCTTAGTGCCCGGTCCCAGTTTCTCTGCCGTGGCTGCAGTACCCAGGCTGTCTCCTACCTCGGGCGGCCTGACTCCTTTACTGGGCCGCCGCTGATTTTCTCTTCCGCCTTCCTGGAGGTTGCTCTCTTCAGGGCCGACATGGTGCATTAGGGAGGGGATGTGGAGCTACCGTTTGTACTGCCTACACCAGCCGTAATCAATCGAGCTGCTGCAGGGGGGATCTCGGGCAACAGCTGGAACCTAACCTCAGTTTTGCATCCAAATGAACGCAGCAGTTCACCCTGCAGAGCGACGGCTTTGTGAATGCAGCAAGCCTGGCTAATGACCATTTAATCTTGCTCATGCAGAATGCAAGTATTTAGCCTGGAGGGGCAACTGGGTAAACTTGGGCAGAACAAATGGGAATGCAAAACAAAACAAAACTCTGGAACCTTTTCAGGGAGGGTAGAGCAATGTGCTTTGGGTAAAAATAGTACTTGTCAGTGACTGAGATAATGGGAACTGCAGATGCTGGAGATTCCAAGATAATAAAATGTGAGGCTGGATGAACACAGCAGGCCAAGCAGCATCTCAGGAGCACAAAAGCTGACGTTTCGGGTCTAGGCCCGAAACGTCAGCTTTTGTGCTCCTGAGATGCTGCTTGGCCTGCTGTGTTCATCCAGCCTCACATTTTATTAACTTGTCAGTGACTAACTTGTAAACTATTTGGGCAGCCTTGATTTGGATGGCTGGGTGCCCTTGCCCCAACCCTTACACTAGGTTTAAGATGCTACGGAGAGAGTGTGTCCTACCTGCAACCTGGGAGACCTTTAGCTGCCAGTTAAAGGCACAACTAAGACATACTGTGGCATAATCCTCAAAAATTGTTAGTGTTTTGTATTACCAGCTTGACATAATTGCTACAGTCACTCTGTCTACTATACACCCAGAATTGGCATCAGCTTTAAAATAGGACCCATTTTTCCAATGAGAATCTTTACCAAGACTGATTGTATGTTGCATCTAGCCACTGCACAGCGCAGCGAATCTTGTTTCTGAGAACAGTTGAGGGTGCATCCACTGAACGGGTTTCAGATATAATTTGGTTGTGGTTGTATTGAAGCTTATTTTGTGTAAGTAATTACTGACAACAAATTTATTGAAGGCTTCTGCTACCTTAAGACCAATACATACATACAAAACATATTGCCAAATGCAAAATGTAGGTATTTATGGATGAACATTTATAAAATGTCACGAATAACAATATAAAAATATGATAATTCTGCTGTATCAATATTTTCTTCCCAGGTCTTACAGGCCACAGACTTTGTATGTTTGAAGAATGGCAGATGGTCTTGGAGACAAGCCAATGGAGGCAGATAATGGGACGAATACACTTAAACCCCCACAGATGGGTTTGAAACTAGTACATCTGGATTTGAAAGGAGCCCCGCCCAAGGTCTCCTATCTAGTAGAGGTGATGTGAGTCACAATACTGGCATTTTAATATTTCTTCTCAGTGATTACATTTTAGAACAAAATAAAGGTCACTTTAACCTGTGGGATGGCTTCAGTAACAAGATATTGACTGAATTTTTAAATCAAAGTTTATAACAATTATTTGCCTGAATCATTAACCATAATTAATGAAGCTTGTAATACAAAGAATGTTAAATAAAGCGTTCATTAAGTTGGGTGTGTTTAGGAGGATAGCATGGCCAATGATAATATGCAGGAGAAATGTTTGTCCAGATTGAGAAACTTCAATATTGTGGATAAACCTTAGAAAAAGTGGAGCTCTGTCCATTTGGATAAATATCATGAAGAGAAAATTTGATAGAAGTGTTTATGTTGAGGCTTTGATGTAATAAACAATATATAAACTAGGAAAGGAGCCATACAAGATCTGGTACTGGGGAATGTCCCTGGTCAGATGATTGAAGTTTCAGAGGGGAAGCATTTTGGGCACAGTAATCATAATTATCCAAGTTTTAAGTTCATTTACAGATAAAGATAAAAGTAGTCCTCAGATGCAAGTACTAAGTTGGGTGAAGGCTAACTGCAACACTATTAGACAGGAACTGGTGAATGTAGATTGAAGTGACTATTTATTGGTAAATTCACAGCTGGCATGTAGAAATCCTCTTAAAGGCCATTTGATTAGATTTCGGGACTAGCATGTTCCTGTGAAGATGAAAAATAAGGATGGCAAGATTCAGGAATCTTGGATGGCAAGAGGAATTGAGAACTTAGTCAAGAAGAAAATGGAAAGATGCTTAAGGTTGAGGAAACTGAAGACAGGCAGTGCTCTTGAATAGTACAAATATAGCAGGAAAGAACTCAAAGACTGAGGAGGGCTAAAAGGAGTCATGAAGTAACTTTGGCAAACAAGATTATGAAACATCCCAAGGTATTTTATATGTAATTAAGGAGCAAGAGGGCAGCTAGAGAAAGGGTAGGTCCACACAAGGACAAAGGAGGGAATTTATGCTTGGAGCCTGAGGAAGTGGATGAGGTCCTTAATGAATACTGAACATTGGTATTCTCTAAGGAGAAGGACATTGTGGGTGTTGAGTCTCGGGAGGGATATATTGATATTCCAGAGCGTGTTGATATTTAAAAAAAGGTGTTGGATAATTTGAAAAGCATTAGGGTAGATAAGCCCCAGAACCTGGTGGGATCTATCTCAGAGTGCTGATGGGAAGTAGTTGACGAAATTGTTGGGGCCTTGTGTGAAATCTTTGTATCCTCTTTTTAGTCACAGGAGAGGTCCCAGAGGACTGGGGAATAGCCAATGTCATTCTGTTGTTTAAGAAGGGCAAGAGGGATAATATGGGAAAGTACAGGCCAGTAGGCCTTACGTCAATGGCAGAGAAGTTAATGGAAAAGACTCTTACTAATAAGATTTACTCACATTTGGAAAAATATGGACTTGTTAGTGATAGGCAGCATGGCTTTTTGAGGGGAAGGTAATATCTCACAAACTTGACTGAGTTTTAGAGGAAGTGACAAAGATGATTGAGGGCAGGGCAATAGATATTGTCTGTATGGACTGTAGCAACATCTTTGACAAGGTTCCCCATGGCAGGCTGATATGAAAGGTGAAGTCACATGGGCACCACGGTCAGTTGGTAAAATGGATACAGAAATGGCCCTATAATAGAAGACAAAGAGTAGTGGTGGAAGAGTGTCTTTTGACTGGTCATCTGCGACCAGTGGTGTTCTGCAAGGATCAGTGTTCGGACCCCAGTTGTTTGCGATGTACATATGTGATTTGGAGGAGAATGTAGATGACCTGGTTAGTAATTTTGTGGATGATGCAGAGATTGGCCAAGTTGTGGATAGTGAGGAGGATTACCAGAAGATAGATGGGCTGAGACTTGGGCAGAGCAATGGCAGATGGAGTTTATTCCAGACAAGTGCGAGGTGATACGTTTTGAAAGATTTAATGCAGGAGGGAGCTGTACAGTAAATGGCAGAACCCTTAGTAGCATCGACATACAGAAGGATCTAGATGTACAGGTCCACAGTTGCCTGAAAGTAGCAACAAAAGTTGATAAGGTGGTCAAGAAGGCATATGGCATGTTTGCCTTCATTGGTCAGGGCATAAAGTATAAAAATTAGCAAGTCATGTTGCAGCTGTATAGAACTTAAGTTAGGCCGTTTGGAATATTGCACACAGTTCTGATCGCCAAACTGCCAGAAGGATGTGGAGGCTTTGGACAGTGTCCAGGAACAGTTTACCAGTGTGTTGCCTGGTTTGGAGGGTATGAGCTATGAGGACAGATTGGGCAAACATGGTTTGTTTTAATGAGATAACAAGGTGTAGAGCTGGATGAACACAGCAGGCCGAGCAGGAAAGTTTGACGTTTTGGGTCGAGACCCTTCTTCAGAAATGGGACAGGGGAAAGGAATTCTGAAATAAATAGGGAGACAGGGAGAGGCGGATAGAAGATAGATAAAGGAGAAGATAGGGTGAAAGGAGACAAACAGGTCAAAGAGGTGGGGTTAGAGCCAATGAAGGTGAATGTAGGTGGGGTGCTAGGGAGGGGATAGGTCAGTCCAGGGAGGATGGACAGGTTGGGGAGAGGGGCGGGATGAGGTTGGTGGGTAGGAGATGGGGGTGGGGCTTGAGGTGGAAGGAATGGTTAGGGAGGTGGGGACTAGCTGGGCAGGTTTTGGGGCGCGGTCGGTGGAGGGGATATTTTGACGCTTTTGAAGTCCACATTGCCATCCTTGGGCTGCAGGGTTACCAAGCGAAATATGAGATGCTGTCCCTGTATCTTTCGGGTGGCATCATTGTGGCAATGCAGGAGGCCCAGGATGGACATGTCATCCGAGGAGTTGTGGGGGGGAGTTGAAATGGTTCGCGACCGGAAGGTGTAGTTGTTTATTGCGAACTGAGCGTAGGTGTTCTGCAAAACAGTCCCCAAGTCTCCGCTTGGTTTCCCCAATGTAGAGGAGGCCACAACGGGAACAGCGGATACAGTATATCACATTAACAGATGTGCAGGTGAACATCTGTTGATTTGAAAAGTCTTCGTAGGCCCTGAGATGGGGGTGAGGGGGTAGGTGTAGGGGCAGGTGTAGCACTTGCTTTGGCTGCAGGGAAAAGTGCCAGAGGTGGTGGGACTGGAGGGAGTTTGGTGCAGATAAGAGAGTCACAGAGAGAGTGGTCCCTCCAGAAAGCACATGAGGATGGGGAGGGAAAAATGTCTTTGGTGGTGGGGTCAGATTGCAGATGATGATGATGCATTGGATTTGGAGGTGGTACGTGAGGATGAGGGGGATTCTGTTTTGGTTATTATTGCAGGTAGTGGGTGTGAGGGATGAATTGTGGGAAATACAGGAGACACGGTCGAAGGCATTTTCGATCACTGTGGAGGGGAAGTTGCAGTTCTTGAGAAAAGAGGACATCTGGGATGTTCGGGAGTGGAATGCCTCATCTTGGGAGCAGATGAGGCGGAGGCAAAGGATTTGGGAATATGGGATGACCTTTTTACAGGACGGTGGGTGAGAGGAGGAATATTCTAGGTAGTCGTGGGAGTCGGTAGGCTTAAAATAGACATCGGTTTCCAGGTGGTTGCCAGAGATGGAGACAGAGGTGTCCAGGATGGAGAGAGAGGTGTCAGAGATGGCCCAGGTAAACTTAAGGTTGGGATGGAAGGTGTTAGTGAAGTGGATGAACTGTTCGAGCTCCTCATGGGAACACAAGGTGGCGCCGAAACAGTCATAAATGTAACGGAGGAAGAGATGGGGAATAAGGCCATTGTAGCTTTGGAAGAGGGACTGTTCCACGTACCCTACAAAGAAGCAGGCATAGCTTGGGCCCATGTGGGTACTCATGGCCACCCCACTTGTCTGTAGGAAGTGGTAGGAATTAAAGGAGAATTTGTTGAGGGTGAGGACAAGTTCGGATAAGCGGATGAGGGTGTCAGTGGAGGGGGCTTGTCAGGCCTGCGGCACAGGAAGAAGCAGAGGGCCTTTAGGCCATCTGCATAGGGAATGCAGGTGTATATGGACTGGACGTGCAAAAACGAGATGTTGGGGACCGGGGAATTGGAAGTTCTGGAGGAGCTGGAGAGTGTGAATGGTGTCACAGACTAGGTAGGGAGTTTCTGGACCAAGGGGGAGAAAATGGAATCTGGATAGGTGGAGATAAGTTCGGTGGGGCAGGAACAGGTGGAGACAATGCGTTGACCAGGGCAGTCAGATTTGTGGATTTTGGGAAGGAGATAGAAGCAGTCGGTGTGGGGTTGGGGAATGATGAGGTTGGAGAATGTGGGTGGGAGGTCACCTGAGGTGATGAGGTTGTGGATGGTTTGGAGATGATGGGTTGGTGCTTGGGGTTGGGGTAATGATCCAGGGGGTGGTAGGAGGAGGTGTCGGTGAGCTGGCACCTGGCCTCGGCGATGTAGAGGTCAGTGTGCCATACTACAACTGCACCTCCCTTATCTGCGAGTTTTATGGTGAGGTCGGGATTGGAGGGGAGGGAGGTTTCACTTCAAGGTCAAATGATGAGAGGTGACCTGATAGAGGTTTTCAAAATTACGAGAAGAATGGGTAGTCCGAGTCTCTCTTCCCATGGTAGAAATGTCAGTCATTAAAGGGCATTAGTAAACTCGTTCTAAGGTTCAAGGTGGTAAGTTTAAAGATGTGAGAGGCACCATTTTTACACAGGGAGTGTAAGTGCCTGGAATGAGCTGCCAGGGGAGTGGTGCAGGTGGGTAGAATAGCAATGTTTAAGAGGCATCTTTCCAGATATATAAATTGGCGGGAATAGAGGGATATGGTCAGCATAAAGGCAAAAGGTTTTTAGTTTAGAAAGGCATCATGTGTTGATGCAGTCTTGGTAGGCCAAATGGCCTGTTCCTGTACTGTACTGTTCCTTATTCTCTTTGTTCTTTAAATCTTGGGAAGCTATTTCCACTGGTCAGTGACTTAGTGACTCAAGGCATAAATCGACATAGGTAAACTGGACTAGGGAGCACTATTCACTTTTGTCGAATTCAAGTGATTAATGTGGCCAAATTGAAAATTGCAAAAGTACAGTGTAATCCCAATTCGTGCTTTTAAAAATTGCTGTTTACATAGTCCCAAGTCAATTCATGTAATATATTAAACAATAACTTACTATTGCAATCACATGACATCTCAAAGAATTTTGCAGCTAATGAAGTACTTTTGAAGTGTTAAGGGCATGTTAAAGGAGAAGATTACATGTTATGCGGTAATGAAGTAAAATGTAATCAAATGGATTCTACTAACTTCCTTCGTACTTATTGAGCAGAGTTCTTGCGCAAGTGTGATTTCTTATACAGAAGCTGTTAGCGAGTTAAAAAAACCTTACAAAAAGTTAACTTGAAGTTTACTGTCTTGATATTTCCTGATTTAATGTGAAGATGAGTATTGTATCTATTCTGTACATCTTGTAACTGAGCTTAAAAATGTCAAACTTTGCAATCTAACCTCACCACAATGGAATCAGAGATAATAGGAACTGCAGATGGTGGAGAATCCAAGATAACAAAGTGTGGGGCTGGATGAACACAGCAAGCCAAGCAGCATCTTAGGAGCACAAGAGCTGACATTTCAGGCCTAGACCCTTCCCAAAACGTCAGCTTTTGTGCTCCTAAGATGCTGCTTGGCCTGCTGTGTTCATCCAGCCCCACACTTTGTTACCACCACAATGGAATGTGGGTGTTGCTAGCTTGGCCAACGTTAATTGCCCACCCCTATTGCCTAAGTGGCAGAAAAGCATCGACCACACTGCCATGGATCTGGAATCACAGACCAGGTAAGGATGGCAGATCTCCTTCCCTAAAGAGCATTAGTCAACTAGATTTTTTTTAAGTGACAACTGACACTGGTTACATGGTTGCCATTGGCTAACTTTTATTACAGATGTTCATTGAGTTTCAATTTCACCGTCAACTATGTCAGAATTCTAACAAATGTTTCCACAACATTAGCCTGGCTTTCTGGATGCTAGCCCAATTACATTACCACTATTACCATCCCCAGAACTGGTGATCTGCACATTTATGCACAACTGATTGTCGAGTAATAATGCAACAACTAGTGAACCTGAGAGGTTGTTTAGATTTTTAACATGTAATTCTAATTTTAAAATAACACATTTTAGTTTAATTTTCTAGAATTTTGATCCTTTGACCTGCTGTTCTCACAATATTAGAGATCACCTTTCAATACTGAAAAATTTTGTTTCATAAAACCAGAACTTGACATAGTCTACTTTTCAAGGAGCTAGCACAACAGCAATGGGCTAAGTGGCCTTCCTGTACTCTGTGATTCTATGAACTTCTGAAATTTGAATTGAAACAGCTATATTTCAATTTCCTGTTGTAGATCTTTCCTCTGCTTTCCCACCTTGGTGCAGATGGTATTTTACTGGAGTATGAAGATATGTTTCCATATGAGGGGAAGCTGCAGGTGTTAAGGTCTCCACATGCCTACAGGTAAAAGTTTCATAAATGAATTAATGTATGACTACTCAAACTTACTTTGATTTTTCTTCTAATTCATGAGGTTCAGTGGAATTTTAATGACATCTTGTTTCACAGTTTCCTGGTTCATTGGGACACTGGTTGTTCTCTTGCTGCCTAAGCCTGCTTGCCAGTATTGTACTTTTTGAGCAATTAATCAGTGGTTTTCAAGCATGGTGAATGTTATCGTAAAATTCCATTTGCAGAATTACTGGTGAAGTCCATAGATTCTTGTTCCCGAGAGCAGTGTTTAATTTATTTTTGCACTGTGGTATATTTGTCCTCATAAGTGGATGGAATAAAAAAATTTAAAAATATTTATGAAAATCTAGAACAATGCAAGGATGCTAAGATTCAAACAATCTATATGACAAGAGAAAAGATTGTTTGGGAGGTTGATTTTGGTTAGGTAATACATTGCCATGAAGAAAGCAACAGGATAGTATAAGCTCTTCAAACTCCCAATAATGCCAAGAAATGTGTGAGGTTTAGAGATATCTTTTTTGCTTACAGAGAACAGAGCTCTCTTTATGAACAAAAATAGAAGTTGCTGGAAAAGCTCAGCAGGTCTGGCAGCACCTGTGAAGAAAAAAATCAGGTCTAACAACCCTTCCTCAGAACTGATAGTAGCTGGGAAAACGTCGACTTATATATGCAGAAAATAGGGAGGGGATTGGGGTAGGGAGTGAACAAAAGGATAGAGCCCGGAGAGAGAGAGAGGAGCAGTTGGACACGCAAAGGAATTGATAACAATCTAGCTGGGAGGGTGAATAGTCCTTAATGGGGACAGTTAGTGACTAACAATAGGTCGAGTGTAATGGCAGGCTATGTGATAACAAGACCTGGTGTGTGGGGTAGGAAGCTAGGACATGGGAGAGTTTAGGCTCTAAAGTTAAAGATATTGAGCCTGGAAGGCTGTAGGGTCCCCAAGTGGAAAATGAGGTGTTCTTCTTCCAGCTTGTGTTGAGCTTTGCTGCAACGCTGTAGCAAGCCTGAGACACAGATGTCAGCCAGGGAGCAGGGTGGTGTGTTAAAGTGGCAGGCAACAGGTAGCTCAGGGTCTTTTTTGCGAGCAGAATGTAGATGTTCTGTGAAGGGGTCACCCAGTCTATGCTTCTTTTCCCCAATGTAGAGGAGACCACATTGTGTGCAGCGAGTGCAGTGGACTAGATTCTTGGAAGTGCAGGTGAAGTGTTGCTTCAACTGGAAGGTATGTTTGGGCCCATGGATCGTGGGGAGGGAGTAGGTAAATGAGTAGGTTTTGCACCTTCACTAGTTCCAGGGGAAGGTGTCGTAGGGCCATGGGGGCTACTGGGGTTGAAGGTAGAGTGGACCAAGGTGTCCCAGAGGGAACGGTCCCTGTGGAAAGCGGACAAGGGAAGGGAATTATGTGCCTGGTGGTGGCATCTCAATAAAGGTGATGGAAGTGGCCTTCTTTGTGAATTGTTTTAACCATCATAAATAAGGCAATTTACAAGCTTGACTGATTATCTTAAATTGGTTGTCTTTTTCAACTGACAACAGTATCTTGCTGGTGGAAAACACTACCTGTGAAGCTGCTGGAGAGTGGTAGCATGAAACAGCCAACATAAAAGGCATACGTTCTCACCAGCCCAACTTGGCATTCGTCCATCCCCATGGTGACCTTACTTCTGCTCCCCACCCTCCTGCCTTTTTGTCAAGGTGGTCCAGCAAGTCGGGAAGTTTCACCTTGAAAGCGAAATTCTAGTCCAATATCTGTGCTTTTAACAATTCCTTTGATATCTTCCCCCATATTTTCTTTACTGTTAGAAGTTTCACTTTCTTTTCCCCCAGCCTGAATGTTAATACAGTGTTGGCTATATATGTTCTTCCACCATTAATAAATGTTAGTTGGAACCCTTGTATGTACCAGCTAAGAAAACAAGCAAAAACTGATCAACAGACAATATTTTAAAGAACAGCTGACAGCCTACCCAAAACAAAAACATACACATGATTCAATACAAGCCTAAACTGTGTTTAAAATTCCCCATGGCTTTGGTCTTCCTTGCCTCCATAACCATCTCCAACTTTACCACATTTTGAGAACTTTACATTTCACCAGCACTCTTTTGAACATCCCTACCCAGTTTAAATATCATCTGAAATCATACATTCAGATGTTTAGCAGCTATGCTCTGCAATTTCATCCTTAATTTTTTTTTAACCTCTTCACCTCCTTCCTCACTTAAGACCATCTTGAAGTTCACCTTCTGACTAGACCTATTCCAGGTTGGCCCACTCTTTTCAATGACTCATTCCACTCCCATGGTGAACGAACTTATGCTTCCCACCCTCCTGTCTTTTTTGTCAAGTTTGCTTAAGGCATTGTATTATACTACAACAGTAGTGTAAAAATGTTCAACAGTACTTTACTGGATGTCAGTGCTAGAGCTGGCAGAAAATTATATAGATTTGGTGTTATGAGAATACATTGGATAGCAACTTAAGTTGTTCACAAGGTCAATGCAATTAATATAATCAGTTTAGATTTTCAAAAAGCTTTCCACAATGCTTTTAAAATTAGATTACAAGATAAGGAAAGATTAATGGAGTTATTGGCTCATTAGTTTATTGAATTGCAGGCGGATTTGACAACAGAAAGGAGATGGTAATGACAGTGGAGAAATTATCTGTTGGAATTTCGCAGGAATTTATTCAGCATCTCTTGCTATTCAGTTATTTTATAAATGTTGTGGGGCTTGCAGTCAATCATTTGCAGTCGCATTAAACTTTGTGACTAGATGCTGAACAAAAGAATCAGCTTACTCAGACTCATAAGATCTGAACAGACGAGCTGAGGAGTGATGGACTTTACTGGAGGGAAGGGAATGTCATGTAACATGTATGTAATTTCCAGACTCTGAGTTGTCACCATTAATATTGCAGCAAGGAATTTCTGCGGTACCTCACTGGCAGGTTTGAAGGTAAGGGCTCTAGAGAAGTGTAGTGCATGGTCTGCTCTCCATAATCCATCTCCCCTTTTTTAGGGGGTGTGGGATGGAGATTGTGGTTGGTACACCCATCCTTCAGTCTATTGAGATTGTCAAGTGGCCAGTTAGTGGCCACCAAAGTACCTTATCCTGCTCCACCAGAGTGCAGGTTTGTACATATTCACTGAGTATAATTGTAGCTTTACCTGGTTTCTTCTCCCACTTAGCATCCTGAAAAAATTCAATCAACTATAGAGGAACCTGGAAATGGAGGTGTATTCAGAGCTGGTGTGATTGTTAATAACATTGTGCTTTCCTCATTGCAGTCCATCAGAAATCAGAGAAATCATGAATCTTGCCAGAGTGCTTCATTTTGAAGTAATTCCATTAGTGCAAACCATTGGCCACATGGAGGTGAGTTCAGAAACACAGTAAAGCTGAAAGGCCACATGGGGCTAAATCTCATGAAATTTCCAAAAAGAATGCATGAGAAACTTTACTGTAAATAATGCTGCCTCACAACAGATTGACGTGGAGGTGCCGGTTTTGGACTGGGGTGGACAAAATCAAAAATCACATGACACCAAGTTATAGTCCAACAGGTTTATTTGAAATCACAAGCTTTCTAACGCTGCCCCTTTGTCAGATTCAGTGAGAGGAGAGCAGACAGGCACAGAGTTTATGGGCAGAGAGGTGAAGGGCAGAAAGTTCGAAGGATTATTTGATTTCTGTGCCCTTCATCTCTCTGCCTACAAACTCTGTTTCAATGTGCTCTCCTCTCACTGCACCTGACAAAGGAGCTGCGCTTCAAAAGCTTACACTTTCAAATAAACCTGTTGGACTATAACCTGGTGCCATTTGATTTTTGACTTGGTTCACAATAAAATGCACAAGAATGCGTTAATTGCTGTGTGACTGAAGCCATATGAACATTTCCTTAGAAGTTAGATAACTGATCAAAGCCAGTACATCTTGTCTCAAATACTTCGCGTAACTTTGCAATGTTGCTTCCTGTCTTAAATGTGGTATGTAAGTCCAAACTCTGGTTTTTTTTTGGTATTGTGATATTCTGTGCTTCAAAATGTGAATCAGTCTGATACCGTTCACTGTAGTTGTACCCCTGTCAGTGTGGGACCTGGGATGCATATCCACTTAGCTACTGGAGAATACAATAACCCATGAGAGATTTCTGTATACTAAATCCAGAATATATCATTATTGATAAGTTGAATTACCATTGAATGATACTTTTAAATCTTGTTCCTACAGTTTGTGCTGAAACATAAAATGTTTTCCCATCTTCGCGAAATGAAAGAGTTTCCTAACAGTCTCATTCCTTGTAAGGAGGAGTCCATGGAACTGGTAAAATCCATGATTGACCAGATCATGGCAGTACATAAAGACTTAAAATGGCTGCACGTTGGATCTGATGAGGTACTGCAACAATTACGTGGGAGATTTGATGAGCAGTTTACAAACATATTGTGTGTCCACAGGACACTAAGTTAATTGTGTGGTGTTTACATTTTCTGAAATAAAAATTGTTTTTTTCTATGTTATCTTTAGGTTTATCATCTTGGTGAAAGTGAAGAATCTCAGAAATTACTTGCACAAACCCAAAATACTGTAGACAGCCTGTTTCTGTCTCATGTGAGAGCTGTTGCAAATTACATCGTCACTAGCTACCCTAATGTGAAACCCATCGTTTGGGATGACATGCTCCGGAACATCAGTGAAGAGAAACTTAAAGGTATTGTTGCTTTTTCAGTGACACCATTTAAACTAAGACAATGAAAAGGAAAGCTACGCTTTGTTTTAAGTTCAGCTTTTCAGATGACCTGATTCCCAGCACAGTGCGCATGGTGTAGATCAGTTGAAACATTGAAACCCCACAATAGGTTCAAACCAGTTTGTATTCTTAAGCAAATTCTTTATTTTAATTTTTTTTTATTTTTAATGTCGATCTTATTTAAACATTTTTCCTTTTGTATCCCATTTAGAATCCATGTTGAGTCAATTTGTTGAACTGATGATTTGGGAATATAATGCCAATTTTAAGGTAGATGGCATGAGTAAGTAAATATGCTTTGTTTTTGATATCTATAACCATTCATGGAAGTTTGAAATTAACCATGCAGTTTTTGGCATTTTTCAGGATCGCAGAAAGATCTCACGATCTGGTACTTTTGTATATTACTACACTTGTTTTAGTAGAAGCAGTTCAAAATAAAGTCAAGCTGTACAAATCTTATTTGTAAATTAATAAGCTCATGCATCTGGTAAGACAAGACATTCCTTTAACTTTGTATCTTGTCAGAATGTATCACATGGCAATGTATCAAAAACAAAATTGATTTAGGATGGCTATATTATTATAAAAAGGAGTTCACAGAGGGTATTGAATTAATTTTCTGCACCAAGAAATACAAACTATTTCTACAGAGTGCTTCCACTGTTAATCTTTTGAAGAGCAAAATACTGCAGATACTGGAACCTGATATAAAGTCACAAAATGCTGGAAATCCTCCAATAGCATCTTTAGTGCATAGTTCCTTGAAAGTGGAGTCACAGATAGATAGTGTGGTGAAGAAGGCGTGTGGCATGTTTGCTTTCATTGGTCAGTGCATTGACGATAGGAGTTGGAAGTCATGCTGCAGCTGTGCAGGGCATTGGCTAGGCCACTTTTAAGATACTGTGTTCAATTCTGGTCTCCCTGCTATAGGAAAGATGTTAAACTTGAAATGGTTCAGAAAAGATTTACAAAGGCTATTGCTGGGATTGGAGAGTTTGAGATATAGGGGCTGAATAGGCTGAGGCATTTTCCCCTGGAATTTGGGGGGCCGAGAAGTGATCTTTATAGAGGTTTACAAAATCATGAAGGGCATGGGTAGGGTGAATAGCCAAGGTCTTATTCCCAGGGTAGGGGAATCCAAAACTAAAGGGCACAGTTTTAATGTGAGGGGGGGAAAGATTTAAAAGGGACCTCAGGGGCAGCTTTTTCATGCAGAGGGTGGTACGTGTCCGGAACAAGTTGCCAGAGGAAGTGTTGGAGGCTGGTACAATTACAACATTTAAAATATATCTGGATAGGTACATGAATAGAAAATGTTTAAGAGTGATATGGGCCAAATGCTGGTAAATGGGACTAGATCAATTTAGGATATCTGGTCAGCGTGGATGAGTTAGGAAGAAGGATCTGTATCTGTGCTAGGATCTGTATAAGTCTGAGTAGGACTTGTGAGAGAAAATGCTTACATTATTGTCCCCTTCTGATTGCATTTGTCTTTTAAAAAAATATCAGTTTTCTTCTTTCCCTGCACTAACCTTTATCCAATCTCTCTACTCGCTCAAACACTTGTGACATTTCTGACTTTTTCCAATTATGATCAAAGGTCATTAACCTGAAATTGTAACTGTTTATTTCTCTCCTGTTGTCAGACCTTCTGAGTATTTTACACTTTGATATATCATTATGCATGGATTTTAAAGTGTAAAGTTAAAATTACTTTTACGATGTTTAGTACAATTTAATGATTTATGCATTTTGGTACATTTTCACTGACTTTGAAAATAAATGAACCTCTTGGAGGTATGATTTCTGATGGCACTTGTAATAACAATACCTAATTTGTAATAAGAAATGTCAGTCACCCAGCAGTATCTGAAGTCATCATCGTACATGTTGTAATTGGCTGAGAACAGTTTTCCCTCAATAAGATTTCATGCTTGAAGATTTTAAAAATTTGTTTTCATATATGCAATTAAAATAAGACAAGTTATGTCTCATAGACTGATGATATTCTGTTTTTGTTCACTAAGTGCTTCAAATTCAAAAATACCAACGCTCTGGATTTTCTCATATGTGGTTTGCAAGTGCGTTTAAAGGATCCACTGGTGCAGCTCAGTCGCTAACACCCATTAGCTATCACTTAGCCAATCACCTGCAGTGGCTGAAGGTGGCAGAAGCTCTTTCAAGGGACTTTATACAGTTACATGGGATAGCACTCACTGGTTGGCAGAGGTATGTGAATTTGGGAAAAGGTTCATGAATGTGTTGCATTTTCACCACAGTCTAATAAGTACACTTTTCATCCTTTTTGTTTAATTGTTCAGTTTATCTTTTCAGTTGATTTATTTTTACAGTCGAATAATGTTAAGGTATGAAATGAATCTAAAGGGCAAACAGTAGTTTAACAAATACATTTGGGTTGAAATTCCATTGAACAATATTAGTAAATATATTTGTACATAATTCTGCTGTCTACTATTTCAAAGTGCTCGACTCTTAACGAGCTAACCAAGTCACACAATTGTGCCAATTAGAATTGGGCAACAAATGCTGGCTTTGCCAGCGATCCCACATCCCATGAACTAAATTTTAAAAAAAGCATTCAGCTGAATATTGTGAGGCTGGATGAACACAGCAGGCCAAGCAGCATCTCAGGAGCACAATTCAGCTGAATATTGTGATTGGCTCCACTTCCAAATGGTAATGAGAGGAACTTTGTATACTTGCATCAATGCTGTCTTCTGTACAAATGGATGCAATTTTGGTTGTCTGAAGAATCAATTTTATTCCCAGATTATTGTGCATTTTACAGTTATATAAAAACAAAGCATTTAAAGAGACAAGTAATAGCAATTTGCAAAAGCATAGCATTGCTGTAATACACTTGCATCTGATAACATTTCATGACATAATATCTGGATCATTTTTATTATTTGTTGACTGTGATTAATGTTGATGTTTCCAAGAAGTAGGAAAATTTATCTATGCTGTGATGTAAATGTGTGATTTATATATAACTTAGTAACATTTATCTTAGAGTTTGTGCTTTGAATTCGTGGCATGTAGATTTGGTCTGTGCCTATGAAGGTGTTTTAGTGTTACCTTGTATTTCAGTAGCCATGACAATTTCTTTTAAAACACAGTATGATGGAGAGTATTAGGGTTTTGTTTATCTTGTAAGAGTTTTACAAACAAAGTAAACAATGGTTATTAGGTTTCAGTTAGACAATTCTAGATTTGTTTTTAGATTACAGGAAACACCCATAGCTTGAAGAAAGTCCTATTGGTTCTGGTTTGCAGAGATCTTGGCTTCAGCTGAACATGTAGGACAGTTTCTACTAAAAAAGGAAATTGGTTCAGACCTGTTCAGAAATAGGTTAACTCAATGGAAGGAATTTAGTTTGAAATTTTCAGACCAGAAGTGATCAGTTAAAATTCTGAAGGGGTTATTTGTAGCTTAGAAAGTTAAAGATTCATTGTAGAAAGAGGCCATTAGGTTCTCAAGACTGAGAATTGGAACCATAGTTAGTTCAAGCCATATAAATGTGATAGAGAAGAGAATTTTTCAAGGTGCGATTATTGTAAAGATATACAATGGGAATTAATGAAATTGTGTTTTACTATGTGTTTTGAAATTATTAAACTTTCTTTATATGTAACTAGTTTGGTTTATTCTTATTTTTTTTTTGTGCAATAAACTAATTTTATTTTTAAAAGCCAGATCTGTGATATTGCATGTTTGTTTCAGTGATAGACCATGTCACTAACACAAAAGAAACTGGTAAGCTAGATTTCAGTTGGTATCTGACTTGTCTAGTAATAACATCAACTGGGATCGTAACAATGCATAAATCCTGGTTCCTTATTTTTCGCAGTTTCTTCAGACTGATGCAGAAGTTAGCTATTTTTAAGTGAAGAACCTTATTGTAGGCTATTGGCAAAACTGGTTATATTTTTTCAAAACAGCAATTAAGCTATTTGAGACACAGTAAAGAATAATTTCATTGTCCCAACAGAGAGCTACATGAATGGCAAAGATCACCCTGCTCTTTTCACTCTCACCCTTGCTGGGCTTTGCCTGTCTGGCCCTGGTGATGTCATTCCCATCTACTGCTCCTCTATGACCTTCAGCTTCATTCTTGCCTCTGGATTGCTGTTGTCATGGCAGTGGCTGCCACTCCCAGTGGCTGTGCTGTCTCTGAAGAGCTGCTAGCCCTCTACTCTTGAGAGCGAAGTCCCCTTCGTGAAGGCTCTGGGAACCCTGACAGATGGCAGGGGAGTACCTGAATAGGATTTAATCCCCTTGGGGCACCCAGCAACAACAGTGACACTGTTGTCTCACTGTATCCAGGTGGTGAATGGAGGAATTAAATTCATCACAAGATTGGAAAAACAAAGTAGACACAAAAAAAGCGATAATTCTTTCCATATTTTTTGGGTTTTTTTTCTAGATATGATCATTTCTCCGTTTTATGTGAGCTACTTCCTGTGGGACTTCCATCCTTGGCTGTTTGTCTGCAAACTCTGAAAAATGGTAAGGCATATTATATCTAAAATACTTGAAGATCTTCTAACAACCGTTGGCTTTCAAAGTTCTTCATTGTAAAGACCTTGCCATCTGATCTGCAATTGTTTGCCCATGTCCACACAGGGAATGAGTTGCTTTCCAAGGATAGATTATTAAATGTTGATCATTAGGAATGACGTATGTTCATCATGATATAATTACTGGTTCTTTATTCAGAATGAACAGCTCAGGTAACGCACTGTTCTAGGCTACATTTATCTGAGTTGCAAGCATAAGCTGTGGACTAGTAATTCTCTATTATCCTTGTATAGATTTTAACACCTTTAAGTAGACTTACAAAGGTTGCCAGTCCCACCAACTGCCAGTGCTGTTTCAATCCTGGTTACTTTGGAAAGTGAAATAAATTTATGAGGAAGCCATCAACAACATACATTCCGTACCAGACATTTACAACTTAGCAAGTTAGCCCTTAACGTAGGACCACCTCAAATTTAAGGTACATATTTAGCAACAGTAAGGTTGGGAGCATGTTAGCACAAGAAAAGTACAATAACAATGAACAAATGAAGGCAAAGCTGCATTAGGCGAACTGTGAGACCAGGTTAATAAATAGGTCAGTAGACTTAGTCGTAGATTTTTAGGAGATCTTTAACATTCTTTGCAGTGGATTATCCCCTGAGAAAGAAACACTGTTTGAGAAAAATGGATCTTTATTTTGTTCATTTATTGCCCATCCTTATTTGCCCAGAAGGCTGTTAAGAGTCAACCATATTGCTATAGGTCTGGAGGTGCATGTAGTCCAGACCAGGTAATGATGGCAATTTCCTTCCCTAAAGGACATTAGTGAACCAGATGGGTTTTTCCAACAATCAAAAATGAATTCACAGTCATCATTAGACCCTTAATTCCTGATATTTATTGAATTCAAATTCCAACATCTGCCAGAGCAGGATTCAAACCCAGCTCCCCAGAACGTTATCTGGGCCTCTGGATTAACAGTCCAGAGATAATACCACAGGCCATTCCCTCCCCTGGAGCTAAATGAGGAAGATAAGGTTGATTTTACTTTGAAAGAAGCACTGTAAAGTCTGAAAAGCTGGAGGCTAGGATAGACTGTTAGAACAAGCAAAGAACAAACACCTCTGCTTTCTGCCTCTATCATATTTTTGGAGTGTGGGAAAAAGTTGAATAGCGGTATAAAAATAGATAGTAAAAGTTATTACAAATATTTGAATAGGAAAAAGGGGAGTATTTATTGTCCAGAAAAAGTGTCTGAGGAATTCATGATAGAAAATAAAGAAGTGGTAAAGATTTTGAACAGGTATTTTATGCCTTGCCTCAGCCAAAGCTAATTGAAAATCAAAACAGTCCCCAGTGGATAAAGGGAAGCCAGTAGATGTGCTGTACTTGCAGTTATAAAAAGTGTTTGATAAAGTGTCACATTAAACATAACTGCACACGAGCACATCATAAAGGGAGCAACATAATAAAATATATCAAGGAAGAATAGAGCATTGGTAAATTATTCTTTTTCAGGTTGACAGGCTGCAGCTAGTGGAGTGCCATAGGGATCAGTGCTGGATCTTCAGATATTTACAATCTTAATCAATGACTTGGAATAATGAGACATAGGTGGTTAAATTTGCCAATGACACCAAGATACATAAGAGGATAAGTAGTCAAGAAGAGGTAGAGTCTGCAAAGGACAATAGATTGGACAAAGGACAAAGTTAATCAGCAAAGAATTTTGGCACATCAAATATAATGCAAGTAAATATGAACTTGACTGTTTTGACAGGAAGAATAGAAATGTGGTGTTTAAATGGAAGGAGATTGCAGAACTAAGTGGTACAGAGGGAGCCAGGTATCCTTTTACATGAATCGCATAATGTTAATGTATAGGTACAAGAAATGATTGTGTAGGCAAATGGAATATTGGCCTTTATTGCAAGGTGATTGTACCATTACAGTGGGAACTTAATTGCAGTCACACAAGGTACTGTTGAGACAAAACTCTGGAGCAGGGTGTACAGTTATGAACGAACTCCTTATTTGATTTAAAAAAAAATGTTTTAGATGCAGATTAGAGAATGCTGACTCATTCCTGAAAGGATGAAAGGCTCACGATATGAAGAAAAGTCGAACACGTTTAATCTGTGTCCATTAGCATTTAGATGAATGAGAGGTGATCTTTTTGATGTGTAAGACCATGAGGGACTTTTTGGGTGGGTACACAGGGAATTTCTTTTTACTTTGAGAGAGATTAAAACCAGAAGACATTGTTTAAGAATAAGTGATCTCACTTTTAAAACAGAGATGAAGAGAATTTTGCTCTCAAAGTGCATTAGAATGTGAAATTCTCTTCTGCAGACATTAGTAGAGGCTGGTTTATTAAAGTATTCAGGGCTAAGTTAGATAGATTTTTGATAGACAAAGGAGCAATGGGTTATAGGCAGCATTCGGGAAAGTGGAGTTGAAACCGCAGCCAGATCAGCTATAATCTTGTATCAGAGATAATGGGAACTGCAGATGCTGGAGAATCCAAGATAACAAAGTGTGGAGCTGGATGAACACAGGAGGCCAAGCAGCATCTCAGGAGCACAAAAGCTGACGTTTCGGGCCTCGACCCACCTGATGAAGGGTCTAGGCCTAAAACGTCAGCTTTTGTGCTCCTAAGATGCTACTTGGCCTGCTGTGTTCATCCAGCTCCACACTTTGTTATCTCAGCTATAATCTTATTGAATGATGGTGCAGGAGTGAAGGGTCAAATAGCCTACACCGCATATTATTAATAGAATGTATTATGTAAATAATAATTTTCTTACAGCAAGGATTTAAGTCCCACAGCATTTTCTTCCAACCAAACTCTGAATTTTCCTTTGCCTTTTTAATCAATGACTTACATATTTTCTGTTTTTGCAACGGCATTAACTACAAAATTTAAACACAACTTACTCCTTTCAACATTTTTCATTTTATGCGTATCCTCATTATGAAACAATCTGCATTTCTACCAAAGCCTAGCTCATATGACAAACGAATATATATCAATTAAATACACTATTCTAAAAGTGTTATTTAAAGTATGCTTTAGTTGACTACACCTTCAACCTAAAACCTTTCCTCACATGTTTATGTACAGTGCTTCAAAGATGCAATACGTGCATTATTGCTTCCATGACAGTCAACAGAGTAGAGTAAAATACATTTCCGTTAAATAATAGGAACTGATTGTGTTGCAATTTGCCTGTGAGTGAGACTAAATGAACTGTACACAAGCTTCTGTGCTGCAGAAGCAATTTTGCAGTCTCGACGGGACTTAAAAATCAAGCAGCTTATAATGAGTGATATAAAACAGATCCTGACTTATTTTTACTTTGTGCACACTGTAACATAAGATAAAAGTAACATTTTCCCTTTAATTGTAAGCTAGCAATTGACTGACAAGATTTGGAGGATAATTGGATGAATGAGAAAAGCTAAACTGTGTTGCTCCAAACCATAACACTAACGCATTGACAAAGTTGGAAACACAATCATGGGGGGAAAACAAAAGAGTAGGGTCTGGAGAGCCCCTGACTGTCAGCATCCTCAGTGCTGCTGAAGAACAATTTCAACTTCAAGCATCCAAACAAATAAATATTTGTCATAGCATCTATATCATGTTCTTTCCTAGTACAAAGGCAAGGTCTTTGGTATATTGTGCAACATATTATTTGGTGCAACATATATTTAGAATTATAGCAAGTGTGGGAGCCTGAAATGGACCATGGAGAACTACACAGCCTATTGTCAGATTTGAAAATGCCTTCCACTTTTAGATGGCTACACAAGGGGATTTTTGTTATACTCTCACTGTTCGGCAAACATGACTTTTAGGCGAATTTCGTACTTATAGAATTAACTCAAATCAAATTGTTTGAAACTGGCTGGAATGTTGCTCAAAGTTTTTTCATTTTGTAAAAGAATCGTTATTACCCCTTACTTTAAAACAAACCTTTTTGTGTTTCAAATCAGGTGTGTTCTCTGAAAAGGAAGAGGACTTTGTGAAAAAATGTCTAGGATTCAAAACATTGAGAGTTAACTTCATAAGGTAACTGGCCAACAGACTTCATTCGAATACGCTGTTTCATTTCAAATACAGTAAGAAAATGTGAAAAATTAATTGTTAGCGACAATAATATATATGTGTGAAAAGTTACATCTTTCCCCTGATTTGACTTTAAAATTAAATTCACATAATTCATTAATGCTCCAGCAAACTCAAAGAGGCTAACATACGAACATCTATTATGAGAGAGACTTTTTTTTAAATTAAACTTGGGGGTGTAGATTTGCTATGATCTTACCAAAGCCTGGACTTGCAATTTTGAGTTGGAGCCTTTTAATTTTGACTGGCGTGATTAAAAGATGGTTCAATAAGATGGTTTTTTGGTTATGAGGGCTTATGAAAAGACAGATTGGTGTAATGATGTATTAGCCTCACTGATCAATAAGGTGATAACAAGAGAGCATAAGTTCAAGTCGATTACAAAAGAAATTAAAAAGGACCTAGTAAAACATTTCAACATGGATGGTGATTAGGATTTGTAACTTTCTGCTAATAACAAAAAAAAATCAGACCCAAATGAAAGTTGTTTTAACATGGAACAGTGCTTGAAACTCTTTCATTTGGCACAAGATTTGCTACAAATTTCTGCTTAAGTGAATCCATTAATTACTTTAGAATAGAGCCAGGTGGTTGCTTGATTCAGAGTAATATGAGAGTGGGTAAATAACCAAGAGAGTGAGAATAGAGAAGATGCGTCACTGAGAAAGATGTCTACACAGAGGTGGTAATTGAAATATGAATAGAATATTTTACAGTTCTGAAGGTGCAGCTGATCTTTAAAAGTCATTCTGAATGAAACAAAAAGTTGATTATTATTATTAGAGCCAAAACAGGAGTTCTGGTCTGATTATTCGACTTGTTTCAGTGTGTTGGAAGTTTGCAGTGATTTTAAAAAAAACTTGAGCTAATGAGGTTTAGGGCTGGATTTCCATTTCCAATTGGCAGGTTTGAAGGCTGTGGGAGTGGTGCAGAAAACCAAGAAGCTGGCAGGTCTGCTCCCAACCCTGGTCACCAGCCAGCTAGTGGGCGCCCACTCAATCAATGCCCACTTAAGGGACTTAACTGCCACTTCTGGGAATTACCTGGTGGCAGCGAGGTCCATGTGGCCCACTCAGCACGTTTCCTTGCACGAGCTGTGTCAGGCAGGGAGGGTGCGCGAGTGGTCCTTCTTTAATGCATGCACTGGGCACACCAAGGACCCTCCCCAAGTGTTAATACCCACCAAGCTAATGCCAGCCCTTCTTGAACTCTAGCACTGCCTCTCTCCCTCGCCAGGGTCTGGCAAGATTTTTACACACGTGCAAAATTCTGACCCATCTCGGCTCATCTCCTCAGATCCACAGTGCAGTACTCTCTGGTGGTGTTCATTTTTGGAGATGGGCTGTGAGGGGGTGAAAGTGCCATTTCAGACCTACTGACTATGGTCTGCCATTTCTCTGGTAGATGTCATCCCCTTCCCTCCCCACTGCCCCCACTACCCCCACCACCCCCACCCCACCCCATCCAATTCCCCACAACTTCCCGCTCCCCACCCCCATACCAAAGCCTAATTTGTGAACTTTGATTTGGATTGGGGACTGACTGTAGTCCCCTGTAAAATCCCATTCAAAAATCATAGCTCTAAAATGTGAAAAACATTTGATAATGTTGCAGTTTGCCATTGAACAAAGTCGCAATAATGGTCTTCTGCCAAGTAAGATTGGTCAGTTTCTTTAAACACTTTTACAATGAACCATCTTGCACCGATTTCAGTAGAAGAGAGTCCAGGACCTGCTACACAAAAAAAGGTATAGTAATTATATTCCTGAACTCTTGCTACATCATATCAATACAATGCAGTATTAATTAGAAGCAGGACAAATTTATTGTAAAGAAATAAGACTTGACAAAAAAGTGAGTGCCGGCTAAAAGTTTAAATTTATTGGAAGCCATTGTGTTTCTCTTTCAGCACTGAAGATGCAGGCAGTTTTCCAGGCAGTGATATATTCAACCGTGTGACTCAAATAATCACCTACCTGCAGGAATCTGTTGATAAACTCCTTGAAGAAAATATGTAAGGGTTGGACCTTTGTTTTTTTTAATTCACACACATTGGCAGTGAACACATTGACGGAAACAGTGTAAACTGTAGCACCTTTATTTTCTTGGCAAGTTTAAGGTTTGAGGTTTCAGGCTGGTGGATTCTTTGGGGAGGTGGAATTTCTGTCCCATCACAAGAATACCTTCTGACCCTGACCAAGTTTCTGAATGATTAACTGCATAAAAAATGTGGGACCTGGAGCCTTCACTGGTGCATTCCACCAGACTGTGGCTGGACTCCTGCTGAAGCCTACCCCAGGGAAATGTGGCTGCCCAGCTGCCTTTTTTGAAAAGGAATTTTTAAGATCTGTTCCTGAGGCTTAACATAGCATCACTCTTTGAGCAGTTTTCCCACATTCTTCTTGTGACTTTTTTGCCCAAGATCATCTCTGATGATCACAAAATAGAGGATGCTGGGTCCTACGTTTACAACTGCTTGCAATGTAACAACATTGTAGATAACAAAAAGCATAAAGTATGTTTCAACCCTCCTACTTTTTCCTAATTAGATACATAAAAGGATGGTTCAGTAATTACCACAGAAAGAGGAAATTTGTTCACCCCAGTATAATTCAGCATTTTGAAGGAGAAGTCAGAAGGTATGTGTGCAATAAGTGTGATAATTTTACATAATCGTCAAACATCTTGAAGTTCTAATTACTGGGCCGTGAACTAAAAGTGCAACACAACAGTTGTCTGATTGAAGTGATTGCTGTGATGGCTAATATTGGCTAATGACCCCCTTCTAGGGTCCATGCTCACTGGAAGGCTGGTGTAGGTGAGCTGAGTGCAGCGCTGGAGAAAATCTATTATCCAGATACTGTGGAGGAGTGGCTAGAAGAACATGTCCATCCAACCTTGACAAAGTTGCAACTGTTTGTGAAAGACATGGATGAAACTTTGGCATCAGAGCATTTGAAATAAAAAGTGTCATTACATTTATTGACTTTTAGAGATTGTCACATTCAAGTCCTTAATTTGAATGCATGACCTCCTTTGATTTCTAATTAGCATCATTCAAGATGAAGCCTACTGTATGGTAACTAACAAGAACAAGAGATTTAGCATGAAACGAGAACAAAATATTTAGTTCTTAAAACCCACTGCATCCATATTGTTTACAATCCATCCTAGCTATTTTGCCTCTCTTGAGGTGGAGAGTCCTGCATTGAAGCTTTAATACTAATTGAAGCTGTACACCACAACTCACTCCTCAGACAGCAATGCCTTGCTGTAGCAGCACAGACTATTGTGAGCAATGGGCAATTTGGTAATCTCAGAAGAACATTAGTAAGAACAGCAAAAGATCATTTGGCTATGTAAGTCTGTGTGCCATTTCATAATACCATGACTGACCTCAGTCAATACTTCTTCCTAAAAATTTCAATTATTTTGCCTGTTTTGTATTGAATAGTGTAAAGCCATGTCACTAATAGTTAAGTTATAAACTCTTCTAGATCATTGAAGAGAATTGGTTACTTTGGCTTATTTTGAAATGGATTAATTCTTTGAAGTATAACTGTGAAGTACAGGAACAGAAACTAGCTAGCAGCAGTAAAAACTGTCACAAAAATGTTTATGTAGACATTGTACTGATTTAACACATAATTAAAAGCATCTATGCAATCATTTTTTGTTTTTAAATTTACTTGTCTTATTGAACATTTAGTGTAGATAGGCCAAAGTAGGCCAGAATGGTTTGAATGGTCATAGAGTCTTTTCCACAGGGTAGATTCAAGCTGTGTACAGGGATTTTGTGGAAATATTGATGCAGCTGACTCTGACAGAACTGAAATTTTGTTGAGGCACGCACTGTGTCTGGCACTCTCCAAGAAAGTCCCTTAGAGTCAGAGATTTCAGAGGCTTCCAACTCACTTACGCCAAATAGTTACTCTGGAAATGTTCAAGGATTAAACAGCTTACTCAAACTCCTTGCTGTCTAATAAACTTCATCCCGAACTCACGAGTGTACCCCAACTATGCTCTGAACCCAGATACTCCTAAGACTAACACCTTCAGCCCTGACCAGATCTCACGGGACGCCCATCCCTAAAACAAAACCACTCACGCTACCCTGGTCCCACTCAATGCACCATGTGCTCCACTCATCCAGACAATACCTTCACGACTTGACACCTCACCCACTTTACTGTCACCCTCACACAACATCCACCATAACCCCTTACCTACATGCCATCCTAACCTCTTGTTCACCTGCCACCTGGAACTCTATCCCATACCCACTGCCAGTCTAACCTCAGTGCTGCCCTACCCCCAACCCAGTTGGCACCCTAACCTCCTAACCCACCTTAAACCCTCACAGAAACTTCTGGAAAAACTCAGCAGGTCTGGCAGCTTCTGTGAAGAGAAACCAGAGTTAATGCTTAAGGTCGAGTGACCCTTCCTTAGAACTGATGAAAGCTAGGAAAATGTCGGTATATATGCAGATGATATGCAGAGTACTGAGGAGGAAGTAAGGAGTAAATGATGAGTGGGGTAGAGCCCAACGAGAAAGAAGAATAGGACAAAGGAGTGGATAACCACATAACTCTGATTTCTCTCCACAGATGATTCCAGATCTACTGAGCTTTTCCAGCAGTTTTTATTTCTGATTTACAGCATCCTGCAGATCATTCAGTTTTTAAACCCTCACAGACCTAGCTATCTACAACCTAATGCATTTGCCACTCCCAGCCAACCCGCCTCCACACCCAAACCCCAATTTAGTTCACTAATGTTCTTTAAGGAAGGAAATCTGCTGTCCTTACTTGGTCTAACTACCTGTGACTCCAAACACTCAGCAATGAAGTTGACTCTTTCTTGCCCTCTGAAATGGCCTAGCAAGCCACCTAGCTTAAGCGCAATAAGGGATGGGCATTAAATGTGGCTGAGCCCACATTCCCATGAAAAATAATAAGCAAACTTCCTTCTACCTATCAAAGTGGCTGCAGGACTTTTAAACGACTGAATACAGAGACAGTTAACACTTACTGCTGCAAAGGATGTGGTTTGCACGCCTGCTCCAATCTACTGCTGGCTGTGATATTTCCTGAATTGTTCTCTGCTCTTTCATAACGGGAAGTTCCAGGGTAGAGCTCATCAGAAGGTAAGTGTGCATTTTTTTTTAGTCTGATTAGTGTCATAAAAAAGGTTTCTGAAGCTGATCAGAATTTGCGGACCAATATAAGTTATCAGAAATCAACTATTAAACTGAATTGTTTTCTTATATTTCTATCACATGCCTCGATAATGAAGTCGTATTTCATGGATGCAAGCTCCTCGTGTGATCTGAAGGGTGACTGTTTACTAAAGTGCTGGTCATTTTGTTCAAAATTCAATTTCAGTAATATCTAGAAAGTTTCTACATTGAAATGACAGGTAAAATACCAAGGCATGAGTTGCAATTAATCATTTTTAAGGTAATAGCAATGTATGGTGGTTTATTCGCCCATTGAAGCAAAATGGAGAAAGCTGGGGAGAATACGCACACAGTAATATTTGTGGATTGTTATTTATTTATATGCAAATCAAAAAATGTTTCTATTATTTTCAATTTGTACTTTACTCATTGTCTCCCGTCTTTCACTGTCACCTCTGTATGTTAAGGATTCTGTATCATTTTGTTGCAGCCTTTTGGAAACAGACTTGATCTAACACCCGTCTTAATCTGAAAATGGCTGCTGGGAAGGGCATAAGAAATTGTTTTGCCATAGAAATGGTATTTAGCCTCCTCTGGATACCTCCACAGATTGGTTCACAGCCATGTGACAACTTGGTACCTGAGGTATTTGATCTCCAACCTGTGTTTTTGTGTCCTGCAAGGGTTCATTTATTTAACCAGTAAATGGGTGATGCTGCAGAGGCTGCACTTGTTGCCTTGAGAAGGCTATGATGCTGGACCCAACTCTTGAACTGATGCAGTCCTTGTGATGATGGTGAGAAAGAGGCAATTCCCTGCCTTTAATCTGTATGGAAGCACACTGGTCTTGTTTCTAAAACTGGGGAATCATCTAGTGAAGCTTGAAAAAACATCTGTATTAAACATGAAATCCCTAGAGTTTACAAGCAGACCGTTAAGCCTTTCGAGTTGACACGGATCTTCCAAAGAGCAACCCACACAGACCCAATTTCTGTAACCCTGAATTTCCCCTGACTAATCTACCTAACCTACACATATCTGGACACTATGGGCAATTTAGCATGGCCAACTCAACCTGCACATCTTTGGACTGTGGGAGGAAACCAGAGCACCCAGAGGAAACCCACACAGACACGGGGACAATGTGCTAACTCCACACAACCAGTCACCCCAGGGTGGAATTGAACCCAGTCCCTTGCACTGTGAGTCATCTGTGCCACCATCCTATTCAAATTTGGGCCATATGCAAAAGATAATCCTTAGCATAAAGAAATGCATAGTTATTAATACAGAATATAAGGCACATTTGAAACTCTGCTGAAGCTCACCTTTTATGAAGTGCTTCATGTTTGCCATAATGTGGCTGAGAAGTGGTACAGTGTAGAAGGTGGCCACTCAGCTCATTTTGTCTGCATTGGTTTGTTAAATGAGAAACATTGCCTCGATCTAATATGACCCTAACTTTATAAAGCTTAATCTTGCAGTACTGGAATAATATAAAACTGTGGATTCTGACAAAGAATCACTGGACTGGAAATATTACCTATTTTTCTCTCCACAGATGCAGCGAGACCTGCTGAGTTTCTTCAGCAATTTGTTTTTGGTCCTGCTTTCGTGTACTTTTTTTTTAAAACAGTGTCTTTCATGACATAACAAGCAGGGAGTCAAGACCAAGTTCATATTCAGCTCATTGGCTGGGGAGGAATGACTAGCCCAACAAAGAGAAGCTGGGAGGAATGAGGGTGGAAGAATGACCAGGAATTGGGTGTGGAAAGTGTTACATGTGGACAGAGAAGAGAGGTGAGATAAATAGTGGCCTAGGGTTTGATTATTGATGGGTGGGTGTGGAAGCTTCCATAAAATGAAATGTAGTGACGTCTTACTGGCCCCAAATTATATTCTACCAAACTATATCCAGCAAGCCTCAGGGCAATCATAAAATGAAGACAGAATATGCAACATGCTTAACTATTTACAGTACCTTTTTGTCAGGAATATACACCAGAGTGTACCACTTTTTAAAAAAGAACTTTGTTTTTCTAAACTTTAGAATCACAGACTCCCTGCCATGTGGAAAGAAGCCATTCCGTCTATCAAGTCCAAAGAGCGTCCTGCCCCCGCCTTATCCCCACAACCCTATCCCCATAACCTTGTATTTCCCATCACTAATCCACACATCCCTAGACTCTAAATGGGTAATTTAGCATGGCCAGTCCACCTAACCTGCCCATCTTTGGACTTCGGTAGAAATTGGAGCACCCAGTTGGAAACTCAAGCAAACACAGGGAAAATGTGCAAACTCCACACAGACAATCACCCACGCTGGAATTGAACCCAGGTCCCTGGTACTGGGAAGCAGCATTGCTAACCACTGAGCCACCCACAAATAAATGAACTTGAGTCTGATAGGGTCCTTACTGAGACAGCTTTATTGAAAAGTAACAGATATACACATTAGTTAATCAGAATGACAGTGAAAATAGCCAAGAGCTTTACAATGCAACTTGTTGTGGTGACTTTTAGACATTTCTTTTCCATGCCAAGGTTATTCATGTGCATTGGCAAATAGTATGAAATGTTTTTATTATTATTGCAGCTTTTGCAATTCAATCACATTTCATTGACATTTTGGGAAATGAATCGAGTTCCAGCATCAAGTGGGCTTTTCATCCATCCCCAGCAAGCCAGAATACTGAGATAGAGCTGTCCTGCCAGCATGCAAACTCATGAGTTTGAGTAGCTGGCTCCATTCCTCATTTTGTAGACTCCAAGTTTTCAATGACCTGAAAAACGTGACCCAAACTCTTACCTGCCAAATTCATACAGATTAATTTACCTCTCTCCCATCATGAATATAACCAATGAATACATACAATGTGAAACCTAATGTACATCTATGCCAAACGGATAGATTAGGCCTTTACTGACACTTAAGATTTATCAAATCAAGATTTCACTGTCTCCATCCCCTTCCCAAGGAGCAGATGTAATTTATAGTACATTTCATTTGTTTTTTTCATGACACATGGCATTGCTGACAAAGTCAGCATTTATTGCCGGTGCCTAATTACCCTTCGAAAGTACTCATGAGTCACCTTCTTCATTTGCTGCTGTCCACACGGTGTGGAGTTTCTGGATATTGGCTCAGCGCCCATGCTGGAACAACTATATTAATTCACATCAGGATGATGTGGGGCTTTGAAGGGAATTTTGTAAGTGGTGGTGTCCTTTTGAGTTTGCTGGCCTTTTCCTTTTGGGTCGCGGAGATCACTGGTTTGGAAAGTGCTGCTGTGAACCTGGTGATAGTACACGATGCTGTTACTGCATTGGTGGAGAGAATCAATGTTTAATGTTGTTGATGAGGTCCCAATTGACAAAACTGCTTTGTCTGGATGCTGTCAAGCTTTTTGAGCATTGGTGGAACTGCACTGATCAAGGGAGTGTTCTATCATGTTCCTGAACTGTGAATTGTGTATGGTACACAGGCCGAGGTGATGAGGTGCTCAGTGTAATATTGTCAGCCTCTAATCTTTTCAGCAGGCCAATACCCAAACTGGAAAGTCTGCCAACGTCACATCTCTATGTCCCTTGCAAAATTAAGTTTCAGCTGGACAGGGTGTTCAGCATTGAATCATGCTTTTACTCCATCTCTCTTAAATATAGTACCCTCATAAGACAATTGTGTACAAAATATATTTATCCAAACACACTTTTTGATATACTATGAAAGCTCTCAGCCTTTAAACACTAATGACTCCTTGTCTATGTTTTTGGTTTTACTGAAATATACAAATAATCTGCAGTTTTTCATTGCATTCTTTCATTTTATACATAATCAATTGATTAGGTTTTGCTTTAGAAGAAAACACAAAGTGAATTGAAAAAGACAATAAACAGAAGACGCTTGTAAGGATAGTCACAACTGAAACAAAGGTTCTCCATTCAATATTTCAGACGTAACTAGTTATTGTATTTTAAAGCTTTTTTTGTGCATTTGATCAAAGTAGCGTTCTGCCAAAGCGTTACATCAGCAACACTGAAATACTAAAAATTATAGTGTCTTATTTCACCAGCAAAGAAGTTGGCATTGCAGCATGTAACTAAGAGCTGGACATTGCTTCCTGTGCAGTTTCACAGCCAGTTTGTTTAAGGCTGATTCTTTAATGTTCCTCAAATGTGCAGACTTTAAAAGCCCTGTGTTTACTTTTGGTTGTATGCTTAATGTCCGCAAAATGTTTCTCGCTAATAATCTTCAGTTCTTTTCATTATCACTGCCAGTGCCATCACTACTGTCTAGAGACAATCCCATTTTATCTTCAACGGATGGTTTGTTAAGGTTTAGAAAGTTAGTTATAAGTTGTGCTACAGCAGCAACATCACTGTGAAAGGAAAGGAAAAGCGAGGCAAGTTAGAACTGCAGACATTTTCAAACAACACAAACCATTTTCCCCCTATCTTCCACACCTGCATAATCTCAAATTCATATCACTACATAACATCAGCTTCAAGTCAGACATGTAGTAGATGGAATCATTAATGGTCATCCTTCAAACCTGAATAGAGATATACTGATAAGGCAGTAAATCCTTTACTCTTTCCAATTTGCTTCAGCTTACATGGTATCAATATCAATTCTTCAAAATAATTTTATGGCAATGCTTTGGAACGCTGAATGAGCTAAAATGCTTGCTTTTCTTCCGTTACCCAACCATTCTATCTTCACTTTCCTCTTGTAAAATCATTTTTGTGTCATCTTTGCCTCTGAATTTCATGTTTTACTAAAGAGGAAGAACGTGTGCAATTTGCAGCCGGATTTCTCAGGCCCTGCATTCAGATAAATGAGGCACAAGGACAACCTCAATTTTCTCCCCTTTTTCCCTCTGACGAATGGGATTGTGAAGCACTCGGCTCCAGGCTGACACTTTCAGAATAATACAAAGATATGAGTGATCATGAAACCAGAACATCTTACTACTTTTTGGAAACACTTTTGAAATGATGCACATTGAAAGACATAAACAGTTATATTTCTGTAGTGGTGACTTCAATCTTTTATTAAGTAACCAGTGCCAAAATGCCAATGGTATTTAATGGGGAACAACTGGATATATAAACAAAATTTTATTCTGCTCCCACCCCCAGCTGACATAGTAAAAACTTCAGACAGTATCTTCATGATGAATTACACCATTAATAAAAATAGAAAGTACTAGTAAAGCTGAGCGTGTCGGACATCATTTCTCTCTTCAAGTATTTCAACAAGCCTGCTCAGCACTTTCTGCCTTTATTTCAAATCTCAGCAAGTATAGTATTTTATTCATATTTACATTATTAGTGGTTGGTCGATGTACTTTTTTTTGTCACAGTTTGTAGTCAGAACCAATGAACAATGTTTAAAAATATGAACGAAAAGAACTGGGAGTGCTGCAAATCAGAAACCAAAAACCAAAATTGCTGCCAGACCTGCTGACATTTTTCAGCATCGAAGCTATTGCTATGTAGACACTATAAGTCAGGCAGTATACTATCCAACTCGTCTATACTGTAATGTATGGTCTTTTGTTTCACTCCCCTTCATTTAACTCTCTTAGCATATCTTTCTATTCTTTTCTTCCTCACGTGCTGATTTACCTTGCTTTAATATGAATCCAAACCAAATAGAGTGGTATCACTTCCACTTTGTCAGATTTTATAAAACATATGTATTTAATTAGTCTCTGGACTATGTTCATTAATAAATCAAAACAAATCTCAATAGTTAAAAGTTTAATTACTTGCCTTCGATTACTTAACACTGCACTTTGAGTAATTGGGTGTGAAAACCCAGTTGCAAACCGCAGTACCACAAGGTATCCTTTTCCCAAATAGCGGACCCTCTCCTCCTCTACAGTAACGGCACGAATATGCTGGAGCTGTGCCACCACTATAAATGGAACACAGTTATTTAAACGCTACTAGCAAAGCAAGTATTACACAAGATCATCAAACCAACATTGCATGAACACATTTTACAAGAAGACATAAGTGGTAGCACAACTCTATACCTGAAGATGTCGAAGCAGCCATGCAGAAGTAGAACATGCGAAATCTATCCTGCAAGACTGTAGCCAACATAATCAGACCGTTATTCAGGTTTTTTTAAATTCATTCATGAGGTGAATTTATCCTTGGCTAGGCAAGCTGATCACTAATTGCTGTGGAATTTATTGGTTTGCTAGGTCATTTCAGAGGGCAGTTAATAGCCAACCACATTGCTCTGAGTCTTGAGTCACATGTAGGTCAGCCCAAGTAAGGACAGCAAATTTCCTTCTCTACAGGACATTTGTGAACAGATAGGCCTTTATCATAATCAACAAGTAGGTATTTCATTGGCATTAAGCCAGTTTTTTTTTTAATTCAAGATTTTTGTTGAATTTAAATTTTACCATCCACCATGATGAATTTGAACCAGTGTCCCCAAAACACTTATAGCTTGGGGTTTTAGATTACTAGCCCAATCACATTGGTACTGTCTATCTTTCTGTCTTACACAAACTCTTGAATGGACCAAAGACTGCCACTTACAGACCTGGAAAATGCATAATCTGGCTCAGTTTAAATTGGAAAGACAAAGTACCTCAAAAATGTGAACAAAGGGTTAGGGAAACCATTTCACTATGCAACAGGTACAGCAGGGGGATATTCCACTAATAGGAAGCTAACAATCCAAGGGATGTTCTGCCTACCACGAAATTGAATGATGTCATGTATGGAAGTTCAGTGCCAGTACGAAGCCAGTATGTAGGCTGTACATTCTACTGACCAGTTGATTTAATGAAAATGGCATGGTTTTTTGTTTTTTTTCTGAAGGTAGTACACAGACCATACCCAACCACCCAGCTTGGCAAAGTCCAAAACAAAACATTAATCGGGGGTGGGGGAGGTACCCAACTTATGAGCCTCCAATTATGAACGCTCATAATTATGAACGTGATCTCATACAGGGGTGTGATTTTAAAGATCAGACATGTGAACATTTCCTGCACTTGCAAATAGCACCTTTATATTGTCCTGCATTGTCTTCTGACATGCGTGCAAATTGACTTGCAAACAAACCCCAGAATGGAACCTGTTCACAACCCTAGGACTGCCTTATTGTTAGATATGATTCTGTGATCAGGTAGCACTTGCTGAGCAACCCCAAGTGTGTTAATAGCTACACTGACACTGAATATAAAATAATCTGTCAAGCTAATGTTGTCAAACACTTACACTTTTCAGAGGCAACATGAATCCATACACAGGTACCCGTCCTCTGCCGCAAAAAGAATATTTTCATGTCTGCCCCTTTTTCAAATTACACGCAAGCTTGGTGAGCTTATAATCCCTCATTTCTTTCCCATTGGAATACCTCAACAAATCTGTGACAACTTGCCAATCAATCAGTACCCTTTACTAGTGTAACATAAATTGTTATCACCATTTGAAATTTGGCATTCTTAAATTTATCCTGAAAGTACATGATAACAAATTTCAGCAACGTCTACCTTTTCAGCAATATTCATGCTTGGTACTATCAAGTTTCCACCTCTCTATGTTACAGTGATATCATCATCTGCATGTGAAGTTTCATGTTAAGAAGCTAGCCTTTTCATGAAAGACTAAATCTTTGGTTTAACCTTATTCCTAAACTGAGCTATGGTTGAGTTTGAAAATGTTGATTTGTTGATCTCAGCCAAACCAGGTGATGGTGGCAATGTAGGAGAAATTAAAATTAATTTATAATTGGTATAAAGTAAATAATTATCCATTCCAGACAGTATGCTTTAGTTTGAGCTTTCTACCATCATGCTCACTATGGCCCCATGTCAACCTGAATGTTTTTGTGATTGACGAAATACAAATTTACACTTCACCTTGTTCTTGACTTTTATTCCACATGGTCAATATCCTTGTATAAAGGTTAAAATTTTTAAGAACTGCATTCCCTTTATTCTTGTCAAATATGACTTCCTGAAAAACAGAAAAACTACCTTTCAATGAATGAAAATATATAACGCTTCAGATTACAGTCCCAATTCTTAACAACGTATAAGCGTTCTACAACATGCTAATCTGTAATTCTCATTTCATAAATCAAAGTTTATAATGCTATGCCCAGAGTTTAAGTTTTCTGTAAGCATTGTGGGTTATTTTAATGCAATATTAGAATACATAATCAGGAATTGTAAAAGCATTCATGCTTTTCATGTTTACTTGTTTGTTTCTTATCAATATGAAAGTAGCATTTCAACACTACCATCTACTGCTAAATGTTAAGTTGGCAAACAGAAACCCAGTTGAGAGCTGACAGAAGTCAAATGTTGGCCAACATTATTCAAGGAGGCAGAATTAGACTTGAAATCACGTTAGGGTTATTTGGCCTTATGAATGTGTCACCAATCCTGAAATGAACATTTTTTTCCTCCTGTGAAATTCACAGAATCCTTACCGTGTGGAAGCAGGCCATTTGTCCCATTGAGTGCACACCAACCCTCTGAAGAGCATCTCAGCGAGACGTACCATGGCTATTGAATCCCTGTAACCCTGCATTTCCCATGGTACACCCCTGGACACTATAGGCAATTTTAACAATGGCAATCCACCTATCTTTCACATCCTTGGACTGTGGGAGGAAACTGCAGCACCCGGAGGAAACTCAAGCAGACATGAGGAGAATGTGCAAACTCCATACAGACAGTTGCCTGAGGGTAGAATCGAACTCAGATCCCTGGCACTGAGAGGCAGCGATGCTACCCACTGAGCCACCGTGCCACTCTTTAATTCAGCTAACAAAAAGTTAAATCCACACAACACTCCAAGCTTTTGAATTTATGGATTGTTCCAGGTAAAGATTCTGGCCAGGGGAGTTTCTCTTCTGTAATACATCCTAAGACTTTCTGTCAGTTTTCAGCATTTAGGGATTGCTGACAAGATCAGTATTTTTCCTCCATCCCTGGATACTGAGAAGACGGGCTTCTGAACTAAGACTGGCTAGGACACTTCAGAACACAATTACAAGAGAATTATGTTTTTCTAGGACTGTAATTACATACAGGTCAGACTGGATAAGGACAGGATGCCTTCCGTGAAGAAAATTAGTAAACCACTTTTTATCTCCAACAACATCGAACAGTGTTTATATTGAATTGCATTTTTCAAGTTGTGTTGAATTCAAACTTCTACTGTGTGGAATTTTAATCTGGATGCATGGATTACTACGCCAGCAATACACCCCTAAACACTGATTAAAGAGATGGTGGAGTTAAGACTTTCCAGTAACTATTCACAAATAGCGACTTGGAATAGTTCAATGCACATGAACCCAATGGGACAGACTGCCAGCACAGTAGCTGTCAGCGAGGCCCACAACTTGAGGAAGCAGGATCAAGTTTAATGGACATCTCAAAAGTTGAGAAGTGATGTTGACACCATGTTGGACTTCTACAGTGCAGCATTTCTTGAAAGATTTTCAAGATGAATACTAAATACTTGATAACATTCTATAATTCACAAGTAGCCGAATAAATCATTTATAAACATGGATTCATGCTGTTGTAATATCATTACTACCAAAAGCAAGTTTTAAGTATGTAGCTACTTTCCTACCTCCCAGTCTTCCAAGTTTTGTACGGCCACAAATAAACAGCCCACAACATAGAACAACTTCCATCCCAAATTGTCTGAAAACAATGAGTACACAACTTTTATTAATTCACTCATAACTACCCCTCACTTATAATAACAATTCAGTCAAAAGTTCAGTCACAGCACCTTATCGCCTTGATTTCACAGTTGGTATGCCAGCTGCAACTCATACTAATATTTTAAATTCATAAAACCTCATGTCTAGGTGCAGATCTGCGTTCATTCTTTAAATAATTCTACCTGATTTAGGCCAATATTCTTTGCAGGAGTCCTGGTCCCATTTATACTGTGCAGCCATCATTTTGGAGGGTCCAACATTAGTCCAGAAAGAGTCACCGTCAATTTTTTTACTTCCTACTTTCTCTCTGTAGCAAGTTTCTTATTTCTAGTCCACCTCACTTGAAAATTAAATCAGTATCAGAAACTTCTGCACTGCTGGTACACTGACCACAATCGTTAATTTTGACAACTGTAAACTATCTTCATGCTCTGATGCAAATATATATTGTTATTATTTATAAACCCAGGAGACTGATTTTTTAAAGCTGTTAAGAGATGGACAATTTTGTCCTTTCATTGTTTCATAATTCTTAAACTAGAAGTGGCTGGCAGGAGAGAAAATAAGTTTCAAGAAACTGCATCTTCCCAAGCAGTCATCAATTGATTTGTCCCACTGGCAATATTTTGACACCACATGTATGCAGTTTATCATTTCTGTGATTATAATAAACTGCAAATTTGAGAATACAAATGAGTTGAGATCAACCTGGACATGTACTCAGTCACATTAGACAATTTAAACACAAGATATATCAGAAAAGCAGGTAAGTCAGAATGCTTACTTGAAAAGAACTTTCAAGATTTTCCTGCATTTAAATCGAATTAGGTCTTGCTCACCAAAGCCAAAGAAGTTTTCATATTAACTCATTAGAATTCCACTGTTCACTTCCTTCACTCCTGAATCCAATATTTTAAAATGCTTTGTTTGCAAAGCATCAGCTTCCTTCCTGCTTTAGACCCCTTACTCATTTTTTTTCATATTTCTGCAACTTTGTCTATTTTGCCTAAGCTTATGGCTTTAATTATGTGAATTCAAACTGGCACATATGTGCATTGACTTAATCTTTCCAGGTCACTTTTGTTCAGAGATATTTCAGCAATTTGCAATTTACACACATTTTTTTAAAATCAGTAAAAGGAGCTACAGCAATCAGAAGGATGTGGAACAATTGCACTCTGAATGTTCCTACCTGTACTATAGTAAGCAGCAGCTAAACCAATAGAGCCAATTCCTACAGGAGAGAAACAAGAATTTCTGTGTTAACTACTTTTATACAGCTCTGGTATTGGTGTCCTCAAGTAACTTACATTAAATCACTTCATTTTTCCTCGTTACAGCCCAACATAAATTAATGTTTTGGAGCAAAACATCTCAAAAACATTCCCCACAATGAATTAAACTTAAAATGTAGAGGGATATCTGGCATTTGCACTGTGCCAATAATATTCCACAGGAAGACAATAACCACATGATTTTTTTTATTTTAGTGATAGTATTAAGGAAGAAACGTTGATCAGGATACCCAGAAAACTCTCTCCTCTTATTTGAATAAGCACATGAAACCCTTAATGTTCACCTAAACCGCCAGAGGGTGAAAATCAGATTCTGGTTGAAATGTATTGTCGTCAACACAACCCAACAACGCAGTACTGATTCATGTTATGGATCTTAAGTCCATACACTTATAAAGCAGAAATGAGTGTGTCTACAATTAATTCAAAGAGGGATCTATGAACATGGACGCCCAGATCCCTCTGTTCCTCCACACTGCCGAGAATCCTGCCATTAACCCTGTATTCTGCATTCAAATTCGACCTTCCAAAATGAATCACTTCACACTTTTCTGAGTTGAAGGAGACAATTCTGAGAGATAGTATTTATGATTGTTTGGAAAAGCACAGTTTGATTAGAAATAGTCAGCATGGCTTTGTGAGGGGCAGGTCATGCCTCTCAAACCTTACTGAATTCTTTGAGGATGTGACAAAACACATCGAAAGAAGTAGAGCAGTGAATGTGGTGTATATAGATTTTAGCAAGGCATTTCATAAGGTTCCACATGGTATGCTCATTCAAAATGTAAGAAGGTGTGGGATTAAGGAAAATTTGGCTGTCTGGATACAAAACTGGCTGTCCGATAGAAGACACAGGGTGGTAGTAGATGTAAAGTATTCAGCCTGGAGCTTGGTGACCAGTGGTGTTCTGCAAGGATCTGTTCTGGGATCTCTGCTCTTTGTGATCTTTATAAATGACTTGGATGAGGAAGTGCATGGGTGGGTTAGTAAATTTGCTGACGACTCAAAGGTTGGTGGAGTGGTGGACAGAATGGAGGGCTGTTGTAGGTTGCATCAGGACATTGACAGGATGCAGAGCTGGGCAAAGAAGCAGTAGAGGCAATTCAACCTGAAAAAGTGTGAAGTGATTAATTTTGGAAAGTCGAATTTGAATGCAGAATACAGGGTTAATGGCAGGATTCTCGGCAGTGTGGAAGAACAGAGGGATCTTGGGGTCCACGTCCAAAGATCCCTCAAAGTTGCTACCCACGTTGATAGGGTTGTAAAGAAGGCATATGGTGTGTTGGCTTTCATTGGCAGGGAAATTGAGTTTAAAAGCCTCAAAGTTATGCTGCAGCTACATAAAACTCTGGTTACACCACACTTGGAATAGTGTGTTCAGTTCTGGTCATCCCATTATAGGAAAGATGTGGAAGCTTTAAGAGCGGGTGCAAAGGAGATTTACCAGGATGCTGCTTGGACTGGAGGGCAGGTCTTTTGAGGAAAGGTTGAGGGAGCTAGGGCTTTCTTTCATTGCAACAAAGGAGAATGAGAGGTGACTTGATAGCCGTGTACAAGATGATGGGAGGCATAGATAGAGTGGATAGTCAGAGACTTTTTCCCAGGGTGAAAATGACTATTATGAGGGGGCATAATTTTAATGTGATTGGAGGAATGTATAGGGGAGATGTCTGAGGTGGGCGTGAGGAATGTGCTGCCAGCAGTGGTAGTGGAGTCAGATAATTTAAAGACTTTTACGCGACTCTTGGGTAGGCACATGGTGGATAGTAAAATGTAAGTATGCAGGGTAGTTTGATCTTAGTAGGATAATAGGCCGGCACAACATCGTGGGCCGAAGGTCCTGTACTGTGCTGTACTGTTAAAACTTACCAACTAACACAGACCAGGACCTGATACCAGGAGATCTTTTAAGATGAAGGATTGAATCTGTTTGCTCCTCAATAACCATGTATGCCATCTCCACGAAAAGCAGGATGTACGAGCAGAAGTACTGACGACAAGTTTTCAAAAGATGCTTTCAAATGAATCTGCAATACGAAAATAAAATTACCTTGCAATGAATAATTAGAGAGAAAATATGATAAACACTAATTGCAATGAACGTTACACGACTTTGCAATAACATTTGACATAAACTCTCTTACATTAGCAATATTAAATAATCCAAAATGTATTGCATTCTGGGAAATGGTTGTGAATGCTTCCAATAAGCCACTAATCTAACATTTCATGAATTTAACATTATTCTGCACCTTCTGAAGACATCCATACCAGTAAATCCAGTTCTAAAAAGCACATTGTACTAATACATCATGTAGAATATGCAAAATAAAATTTCAATTCTCAAATCAATGCATTTTATCCCCTCCTGCAGTACTTACAAATTATACAGCAGTCCTACTCGATGTTTTTACATTAATGTTCTACTATATCCAAATGGTGTCATTTTTATAGATAATGTTTATATTACATTGAAGGAGTATTTCATGTCCACTACAAATGTGTATGTTCAGCATGCTATTAAGAGGTATAATCTTACATTCATTAACACAATTTGCTTCTCTTCTTCATTTCTCCATCTAAATAATGAAGCAGCCTGAAATCAGATTCACTGACTGTACCAACAATCACATGTTTTATTTCTTGTACAGACTGACTGTCTGGTGTTTGGAACATTGTGCTTTATAGCTCTTTATAGAGGCACTAATGGATCTCCTGGCACGTTGCTCATCTCGACAAGTCATTTTTGTTTAAATAATGTTTCCCTTTCTGCAACATTTCAGTCTGATCACAAACATTTTCTGCACCCCTCATGTTATTTTGTTGTTTACAATCTTTCTGTCTCGCTCTTTGTGACTCCAACATGCTTTTTCTCATTCGTTCTGAATTTCTGTCTCTACTTACTTCATTCTTCTCTGGTAATATGGAGGAAAATAATTGAATTAATTTACTTAACTATTTGACTCTGCTGTTTCCAGTTAGAATGCTGTGGCATTTTGTGAATGTTGCTGCAAAGGAATTTTTCAGCAAATGCATCCAAACACAAATGTTACTTTGCTTGATATCACTCTTGGATATTTTACAACTTATATACATATATGTTATAGGACCTTCAATACAATAAAGCATAACAAAATGCTTCACAGAGTATGATGAATTTAAATCCAACAATGAACAACAAGGTTAACTTGGTCAAAGACCATGTTTGTAAGGAGGATCTTGAAGGAGGAAAGCAAGGTAGGGACATTACGTAGGGAGCTTCAAACCTAGGGTCCAGGCAGCTGAAGGCACAGACAACAATGGTGGAGGAATTAAAAACTGTGGATGTTCAATAGGCTAGAATTATCGGTGCACAGATCTTTCAGGGTAGGTGTTAGAGGAGATGTGGAATCAGTGTAGATCAGTCCATAAGCGATGATGGTGGACAGGACTTAGCACAGAAAAGGATATGGGCAGCAGGGATTTGGATAGCCTCAAGTTTACAGAAGGTTGAATTTAGGACACTGTTCAGATAGTCAGGTCTTGAGGCACATTCTAGGGTTTTAGCAGCAGATGACCTGAAGCAAGGTGGAACAGGACAATGTTACAGTGGTGACATTAGCCAATCTTAGTGATGGCAAGAATACGTGGCCCTGTGCTCATCTCATGGTCAAGTATTACACTAAGGTTCGAAACAACACAGGCAGTTGCTGGGAAGAGGGATAAAGTCAGTAGCCAGAAATAAAAGAGAGTTTGTTGTGGACACCAAAGACAACAGCTTCAGTCTTCCTGGCAATTAATAGGATGAAATTCTGCCCCTCAGATAAGCAGCCTCTTGAGGTGAAGCTGTGTGTTGTCGGCATAAGTGTGAAAACTAATGCAATACTTGCGGATGATGTCACTGAGGGGCAACATGTAGATGATAAATGGAAGGGGGGCAAGTTAGGAATGGGGAGTGTAGCCAATGTGGGTTAAAATCTTGATATGATTGGATTGAAAAGAAAGGAAACCAGGCTCACCCAGCTGGCAGCCCAGTGGAGAAGCCTCAGAGAAAGATGGTGAGGTGAATAATATCAAAAGCTGCAGACGGGTGGGGAAGGACAAAGAGCGATAGTGTATCTTTGTCGCAGTCACATAGGATGTCATTGGTCTTCGTGGCTGTGGCAGGAGTGGAAGTCTACTGGGAAGGAATCAAACATAGACTTCTGATAAAGATGAAGAAAGAATTAGGAGGTGACAACAAGTTCAAAAACTTAAGAGAGAAGTTAATGATGGAGCTGTAACTTATAAGGATGGTGGAGTCAAGTGCTGGCTTTGAGGAGAGAGATGATGACAGCAGACTTGAAGTGTGAAGGACAATATCTGAAAGAGAATTGTCGATACTATGTGTTAACATGGAACCAGAAAGGGAAGTTGGGTGGACAGTAGTTTAGTGGCAATAGGGACAAGAGTGGGACTCTTAGGCAAATGAGCTTTGAGAGGACATTTTAGGTGATAGTTTAAAAAGAAGAAAATTATACCTGTTTAGGGTTAGGGTGAGGTGAGCTTTAGAGAAAGCCGGGCCTGGTGAACTTGAGACAGGAAAGGAAGTTGCACAGGCAGCTGATCAAATTGTTTCAATCTTAGTGGAAACAGAGTGTATGATAGATATTTTGTCACTGAGAGCTCCACACACTTAAGAGATAAGACAAGATGGGGTGAGGGGTTCTAAAAAGATGGTGTGCAGTAATGGAGATACAGCAATCATGCCAACTGATTCATTTGAAAAGTTTCTTTTATTATTTTTCTGTTAATTTTACCTAACATGATGAGCACAATTTCATGCAAGATATAGTGCATTATTTTCTGTCAGTTACTGAAGTTCCAATTGGTGCAATGCGATGCTGCAGTTTGTGATGTGCTTCAATTTAGGTTTACTATCTTAAGTTGTACAATTACGTTTAAACATACAATTGTCAAATAAATTGGTCAACAGCTTTAATTTTTTGTAGAAGAATTTCCAGTATTCATTGTTAGCTTTCCATCAATACAAAGGCATAAATAGACTAATAAAGGGCTTTAATAATTTCCTTTACATTTAATGACTGGCTGCCGTTATTGTGAGCACTACTGCATTAAGTCCATATCTTCTATCTCATCGGTCAAAAACTCCAGATATAAAAAATAAAATAGACTTGCTCATTCTTCAGTATGCAAGGGTTTTGGTTTGTTTAAACATTGAAGCCTAGAAGCTAAGATAAAGAAGTGTACAACTGGATGAACACAACAGGCCAAGCAGCATCTTAGGAGCACAAAAGCTGACATTTCGGGCCTAGACCCTTCATTAGAAAAGGGGAGGGGGAGAGGGTTCTGAAATAAATAGGGCGAGGAGGAGAAGATAGGTGGAGAGGAGAGACAGACAAGTTAAAGAGGCAGGGATGGAGCCAGTGGAGGTGAGTTGTAGGTGGGGAGGTAGGGAGGGGGATGGGTCAGTCCAGGGAGGATGGACAGATCAAGGGGGCGGGATGAGGTTAGTAGGAAGAAAATGGGGATGCGGCTTGAGGTGGCAGGAGGGGATAGGTGAGAGGAAGAACAGGTTAGGGAGGCAGGGACGAGCTGGGCTGGTTTTGGGATGCAGTGGGGGCAGAGGAGATTTTGAAGCTTGTGAAGTCCACATTGATACCATTGGGCTGCAGGGTTCCCAAGCGGAATATGAGTTGCTGTTCCTGCAACCTTCGGGTGGCATCATTGTGGCACTGCAGGAGGCCCAGGATGGACATGTTGTCTAAGGAATGGGAGGGGGAGTTGAAATGGTTCGTGACTGGGAAGTGCAGTTGTTTATTGCGAACCGAGCATAGATGTTCCGCAAAGCGGTCTCCAAGCCTTCGCTTGGTTTTCTGCAAAGCAGTCCCCATGCCTCACTCACCAAACCTACACTCACCTCTCCTGGCTCCATCCCTGCCTCTTTAACTTGTCTGTCTCCTCTCCACCTATCTTCTCCTCTATCCATCTCCGATCCGCCTCCCCCTCTCTCCCTATTTAATTCAGAACCCTCTCCCCCTCCCCTTTTCTGATGAAGGGTCTAGGCCCGAAACATCAGCTTTTGTGCTCCTAAGATCCTGCTTGGCCTGCTGTGTTCATCCAGCTCTACAATTTGTTATCTCGGATTCTCCAGTTTCTGCAGTTCCCATTATCCCTGATACAATTTTAGCCTAGAAGCTAATGTTGGTGATAATAGGAGATAGGCATTTAACATGTTTATACAATATGTCTTGCAGAGGCTATAAATAGTTTAAAATGAAGGTGTTGATGCTAACATTATAGTGAAGGGTGAGGAAATCTTACACCAATACAGCAAGAAGTCATTTGCTAATATTGGCAACATTAATTAGTTAGGCCACTTTTGGAAAACTGCATTCAATTCTGATCTCCCTGCTATAGGAAGGATGTTGTGAAACTTAAAAGCATTCAAAAAAGATTTACAAGGATGTTGCTGGTGTTAGAAGGTTTGAGCTATAGGGAGAGGCTGAATACACTGGGGCTATTTTCCCTGGAATCTGAGGGGGTGAACTTATAGAGATTTATAAAATCATGAAGGGCATGGATAGGGTAAATAGCAAAGGTCTTTTTCCCGGGGTGGGGGAGTCCAAAACTAGATGGCAGAGATTTAAGATGAGTGGGCAAGGATTTAGAAGAGACCTAAGGGACAACTTTTTCACACAGCAGGAGGTGCGTGTATGGACTGAGCTGCCAGAGGAGGCAGTGGAGGCTGGTACAATTACAACATTTAAAAGATATTTGGATGGGTATATGAATGACAATGGTTTAGAGGGATGTGGACCAAATGGAATTAGATTTGTTTTGGATATCTGGTCAGCATAGACAAGTTGGGCTGAAGGAGCTGTTTCTGTGCTGTACATCTCTATGATTCTAATTCCTGATTTGAACAATTGCCTACCATTACAAACAACAGCTGAAAATCAAGATCTGATCTTTCCCAATCTTCATGTGAATGCTGCCCTTTTAAGATATTATTTATGAAGAGGATTAATTACATATGTATGTTAATAATATTCAATTTTAATCTCCTACTACTTTTCATTACTGACTCTTGATTACATTATGTGAAACTTCTTCAGCAAAACACATGGTAAACCAAAGACATCTTGCTTTTCTCCAAAGATCCTTTGTTTTCGATTCCACCCTTCTCCTCAAGCTTAATTAAATCATGTTCAGCATCAGTTTTCTGTTAGGCCCAGAGCTGAGCTTCAAATCCTACAAGTCTTTCTATCTCTAAAAGTCTACAACAGCTAATACTTTGAAAATATCATTACCTTGTCCTTTTGGTAAGCATTTAAATGGCCCAACAAATGGAAGAAAGCCAATATGTTTGTTATTTCCTTTAAGTAACTGAAACTATACTGTGACTCCATAATCTCTTCCTACAGTGAACAATAGAAGCATCACAGCACTACTCAGTTTAAATTTAAATTTTTGAACAAAATCAGTTAATGAAAGATGCAAAGAACTATGATATTACAAACACATACCACAAACAGAAATTCATCTAGTTACCTGTTTAGAATGAGAACAGTAAATTTTTGCAGTCTGACACAAAACCATTACTTTGATTGCATGCAGTGACTCTGTTGCATTATTTTCCAGTGTCTGATCCTAAGTACTCTACATTAACTTTCTACATAGATTCCAGTCAGCTTGACGCGCTTCTATAATTGAATCATGAAATTAAATAAGAGAAAAAATTACAAAGGATATGAGGAAAGCACTTAGCAGTCTACTCTATCCCAGCTCTTGTTATTGGCAATCCAGTTAGTCCCACTCCCCATTCCATGTCTCTCACCCAGCAAATCTCTTCTTTCAAGCAATTATCTAGGTCACTTTCAAAACTCACCACTCCTTTCAAGCAGTGTGTTCAAGATCGTAAATTCACATTGAAGTGCTTTCCCTCATATTTCCATTGGTTCTTTTGCCCATCAAATTAAATTTGATGTTTGGATTACGGAGTACAGAAGCGGTCCTTCAGCTCATCAAATCCTCTGGCTGTAGACCAAAAGGAACAGTCACTGTCCCAATCACTATATCTAACCCTCTCAAAGAGTCATAGAGCTGTACAGCACAGAGAAAGACCATTCAGTCCAACTCATCCATGCTGGCCAAACATCCTAAATTAATCTAGTCCCATTTACCAGCATTTGGCCCATAAACCTCCAAACCCTTCCCATTCAAATAGCCATTCAGATGTCTTTTAAATGTTGTATTTTTACCAGCCTCCACCACTTCTTTTCACAGCTCATTCCATACACATACCATCATGTATGAAAAAATTGCCCCTTAGGTCCCTTTTAAATGTTTACCCTCTCACTTTAAACCTAAGTCCTCTAGTTCTGAACTTCAAAAGACCTTGACTATTCACTCTACCCATGCCTCTCATGATTTAACTTCTAAGGTCATCCCTCAGCCTCCAACGCTCCAGGGAAAACAGCTCCAGCCTCTGCCTATAGCTCAAACTCTCCAACCTTGGCAACATCCTTGCAAATCATTTCTGAACCATTCCAAGTTTCAAAACATCTTTCCTTCTGCAGGGAGACCAGACGTGAGCACGGTATTCCAAAAGTGGCCTAACCAGTGTCTTTTACAGCCACAGTATGACCTCTCAATCCCTACACTCAATGCACTGACCAATAATGGCAAACATATTGAACGCCTTCTTCATTATTCTGTCTACCTACAACTCCACTTTCAAAGAAATATGAACCTGCAGTCCAACTTTGTTCAGCAAAACTCCCCAGGACCTTACCAGTAAGTGTATTAGTCCTGCCTTGATTTGCCATACTGAAATAAAGCACCTCTCATTTATCTAGATTAAGCTCCATCTGCCACTGCTCAGCCCATCTGACCAAGGTCCTGTTGTACTCTGAAGTAACCTTCTTAGTTGACAATTGCACCACCAATTTTGGTGTCATCTGCCATACCTCCTATATTCACATCCAAACCACTTCGATAAATGATGAAAAGCAGTAAACCTAGCACCGAGCCTCGCTGCACACCGTTAGTCACAGGCCTCCAGTTAAAAGAATCAACCCTCCACCGTCACCTTCTGTCTCCTACTTTCGAGGCAATTTTGTATCCAAATGGCTAGTTCTCTCTGTATTCCATGTGATCCAGCCTTGTTAATCAGTGTACATGCAGAACTTTATCCAACACCTTACTGAAGTCTATATAGACAATGTTCACCGCTCTGCCTTCATCAATCCTCTTCATCACTTCCTCAAAAAACACAATCAAGTTAGAGAGACACGTGTTCCCAGGCACAAAGCTACATTGACTATCACTAATCACTCCTTGCCTTCCCAAATACATGTAAATCCTGTCCCTCAGGATACCTTCCAACAACTTGCCCTCCACCAATGTCAAACTCACTGACCTTGATTTCGAACAGCCCTAGTAAATCTGTTACAACTCTTTCTATCATTTCAATATTCTGAAAATCAAACAAACACCTTATATATTAGAACAACTGTGACCACATTTGACAATAACTTATTCCTCAACCCCTATTGTTGTCATTCTGCATTAGCTTCGTCTCCTAGTGCACCAAGTCTAAAACTATTGTTCTTATTTACAATTTCCACCGCAGCCTTACTTCACTACTTGTACAATATCTATCAGTGCTTTTACCAAGCCATCTCTACAGCCCTCTGACTGATTCTGTGTTACCCACCTAAGTAGTTCTCATTTTTCAGATGGTAGATTTTTCAAGTACATAGGTTATACATTCTGCAATTAGTTCCTGAACCACCCCTCTACCACACATCTTTAAAAAGTCTCCTAAGAAAGTACCTTCTTGACTATGTTCTTTCTCAATTCTCCATACTAGCACTCGTTCCATTTTCTCAGATGTAAAATGTAAGCTACAAAGAGAATCCAAGATAATAAAGAGCGGAGCATGATGAACACAGCAAGGCCCAGCAGCATCTCAGGAGCACAAAAGCTGATGTTTCAGGCCTAGACCCTTCATCATCATCATCTGATGAAGGGTCTAGGCCCGAAATGTCAGCTTTTGTCCTCCTGAGATGCTGCTTGGCCTGTTGTGTTCATCCAGCTCCACAATTTGTTATCTTGGATTCTCCAGCATCTGCAGTTCCCATTATCTCTGATCTACAAACAGAAGTCTGTTATTTTTAAATTGTATTACAACTAACAGGAAAAGATTGTATCTTCAGCATCTAGAAATTTCCCAATGGATGATTAGCTCATGCCATAATAATTCTTTGACAACTCATGTCGAACCAGGAACTGTACATGTCTTTAACCATTTTGTTTCTCTAATCTCCATCAAAGCACTCTTGACTTACATTGCACCTTTTAATAGCATGGATTACATTTTACATGTACTGAATATTAAGATGTCAATTAATTCACTGCTGTAAAGCAGATATTTCAATACAGTTCTTAATTCTAATCATCCTTGCTTGGAATAATCCGTTTTTTAATGCTTTGTGACTGTTGAGTTCATCATAAGAGGCTTCCATCTTCACATAACAGCAATTTATGGTTTTCTATTAAGGTAATGGTCAAAACACCACTAACAGTGCAGGAATAGTAGGAACTGCAGATGCTGGAGAATGTGAGACAACAAGGTGCAGAGCTGGATGAACACAGTGGGCCAAGCAGCTTCAAATATTACTGATTTGCTGTTTACCAGTAAAATCTAAGGCTTTCCGAAGAACGTACACAGCACTAAGACACTACATCATCAGAAGCTAATTTGTTGAATGCAATTAGTTAAACTCGTTTAAGACAAGAAAATATTAATATATTGAGGCTGAAAGTCAGCATGGTGATGATGACAATCAATGAGCACTTTCACGTGCAAGAATCCAACCTGCCTTTGGGACACTCATGGTCTCGAGTCCCAACAATGTGATGCTGAAAGACGAGACAGTTGAGTTTTATTTTGTGTTCGTTCTGCTGTCTCTTTCCTAATCTGCTCTGACTGACTGAATGAATGATGTGGAACTTGTGATTTCGAAAGCGCTGCTGGCATCAAGAAATCTGAAATCAGAACATCAACTTGAGATGTGTACAAACCAGCGAGGTATTGAATGAAACTTATTTACTCCTAATTTTCCACAGTGCACAGTGAGCCTCACCTTAAAGACAAATATGTAAATGTTGAAGGAAGACCCATGTAGTTTTAAATCATGTTCGGTAACAAAGTAAGAAAAGCGTTTGTAATTCAGACGTACACGGAACTTATTGAATGGCGCGCTATCAGTTTTAGATGGAAATACACATCTAAAGCAACAACGATATACATTTACAGTTCTAAAGTAAAACCCCGATCTTTGGAGTATTTTTGTATTTAAAAAGATGAACAAAAGCCATACCACGCGTTCGGTAGCTCTTCCTCAACGCATTGAGTCACTTGGGAGGCGTGGAAGTTTGTGCATGTATTCTTCCTCTTCCTTCTTGGAGATCTTTCACTTCTCATTGGCTCAACCCCCGTGTGCCTTTTGTCCAATGGGGAGGTGAATTCAAATTAAATCTCCCAGCCTTCCGGGATGATCGCCATACAGGGCTTCACAAAAGCTTCCTTTCAGCCTATCTTCATGGTTAGAATGCCTGCCTTGTAATTAACATGTGGGAGTTTACAACAGGTCAGAGTTAGAAACCATTAAACTTTGATAGAAGGATGCCTCACTCTTATGTGAAAAGGCCAAGCTGAGGGTGGGTTCGCTCTGCGTTATTTCAACTTCATGCTTGTTTTTTTCTTTATTTGGAAAAGTGGCGCAAAAGCTGAGGGTTCAACCTGAAAATGTTTTCCTGAAGCTGTGTGAGACAGGCATCCAGGGAGGTACTGAAGCTAACTGCGGGGTGTGGGTGGGGAAGATATGCGGAAGGGAGGAGAACTGAAACCTCCCCCAAGTTGAGCTCTGCGGCCAATACGTGCTATTTGTCAGGTTCGCAATGTCGCTGCGGGGGGAGGCGGCTCCAGTCTCAACTGCGGCAGACAGATAGGCTGACTTCCTCAGAACGGGGGCTGTGCCGGAGACAGTGACACTGTACTCGGGGAGGGATTAGCAACTGAACGGAAGGAGGAAAAAAATGATATTTTAACAGCCGACGCTTCTTTCTGACATGTCGGTGCGATCTCTCATTTCTGGCGTTTACCTCCTGCAGATTGTAATCTGTGGACACGATCAGCTGGAATAATTTGGAAGTCCTCTACACGCGAAGGTAATTTCATTTTGTCCTTCGTGCGTCCATGGGATCTGACTAGTTATATGCGTCGGGCTGCTATGTGTGATGCATGCGTGTGTGTGTGTGTGAGTGTGTACCGGGGGAGTAGGGAAATGCTCACGGCCCCTGACCAGAGGACCATATCGGGGTAGTTACTACAATTTGCAGGTGTGTTTTGGGGGGGGCTCTGGGTCTTGTGGCTCCAGGGTTGAATACCAGCGCCGAGCTCTGGGAAACCCCGCGTGCGTGGTCCACAACTTCAAAGGAGTCTGTCTCTTTGTGTATCCGCAGGCTTGTGTTATTGAAGCCGACTCCTGCCAGATCCGCGTTGTGGTGGAGTGAGGAGGAAGAACAGGCCCGTCGGTAGACATGAAGTGTGATAAATGTACTAAAAATGTAAGAAAAATCCTTTGTCCTTGGCTTAGTTTGTTTTCTTGGCCTTTGACTTGTGGCGGTGCTGATATGAGTCGTTTAAAGGGGTTTCTGTACGAAATATTGTTGAATTCTTATTCATGTTTTAATGTAGAAATGCACTAAAAAACAGAAAAATACTGAAAACGAAAGTCTGGTCAACGACTCGAAGAGTCCCATCAGCGACAATGACGAGGTGAGGCCACACAGAGAAGTGAATATTTTGTCTTTTTTGCGGGGGGGGTGACTATTAAGATAGTTTTATTATCAAATGCGCTTTGTGTTTTTACAGGAAAGTGAATTTCACAAACTAGCAAATGCCAAAATATTTCTCAGTGACTGCCTGGCTTGTGATAATTGTGTGACATCAACAGAAGGTCTACAGATCGCCCGACAGTGTCAAGAGGCTTTCCTGTCAGTTCTCAGCCTGAACCAGGTAAAACAAATAAAATAAACAAAAAGCTGTTCTGCCCATTAAACTGCGGAAGATGGAATTTGTCTAGTTGTTGGACCGGAATTTGCTAATAAAACACAGGCGGGTGAAATCCTACTGATCTGTGTAACGAAAAGTGCAACAACTTGTCATAAGGCAGCGATGATGAGTTGCCAATTGTCGCAGTTTGGTGAACATTAATCTGTTTTTTCAGTCTGGTTGTGTATTTCAAACAGTTTCCGTCTGGTAAATACCATTTAATCCCCTCAAAGTTAGGGCTACAATTGCATAAACTAAGGGCCCCTTTTGGAAAAGATTTACATTCCTGCTATAACGTTCAACCTCAACATTCAGAAAAGGAGTAGGTAAATTTGTGTAGCTGCCTGTAGCTAATCAATTGCCTGTAAAGCTTTAAAAATATGTGATTGTTCTTACTTTCTCATTCTGTATTTTTCTCCAATCATCTATTTTCTTCTTTTTTGTATTAAATTTTAAATTCACTTTATCTGTTTATCCATTGTCCACTCAGTTTCTTTCTCTGTTCTTTGTTTAAGGGGTAAGTCTGTTAATTCCATCATTCGCAAAGGTCTCAGTTTCCCTCTTGCCCTTACCTTCACACTTCACACTTCAAAACTTCATTGGAATTGGGAATGAGGGCAAAAAAAAATCCAGCCCATGATCAGTTGTGATGTAGTACTCCAACTTCCAAGCCATAGTGTTTTCAAACCTGTCTTGATGAAACTAATGCTTGACAATTACCAGAGTACCCATCTAATATTTGAAGTACACAGCATTAGGCAGAAGTGACCTTTTGTAGACTTGCTGCAGTGTGGTTAATTTTGAGCTAAGAAAGTATTTTCTGAAATGGTATTGCAGTTTCATTGGCCAATTTGAGAAATTGACTATTTAAGTAGCAGATCATCTTTCCCCTCTGCAAAGTTACCCAACATCTGTATTGCAAAAAGATGAGCAATTGTGTCACAGCATTTGTCACTCTTTTCTTGTATTGTACAGAAAAATAATTAGTTCATACTTCAGTAATTGGTAATTTCAATAATGTCTGAATTTGTATGCAGTAATAAAACTCCAGTTGCTTCAATTCAAATGTATATGAAGGATTCCAACTAATTCCTTATATTTAAGTATATTGCAACTGAGCAACAAAATATGAAGTCTTGTTTCTCTTTGGGTGTTATCAATTCCATTTTCAATGCTTGATCTTTATACAATATATACATGTGTCTCTGCCTGGCAACATTTCTTGCATGTTTCCTCTCAACCCAATCCTCCCCTGAGCTGATGGAGCAAAGGTGATTAATGTATCACTCGTTGCACATACATTCAGACCTTTGTTATTGAATCTAGTATCGTATCTCTGGTACAGAATATAATCCAAGTCCTTTCGCATATGAGTTGTGTACATAAATTGTGGGTTGCCTTCAAAGACTAATGTGATCAAGTTGAAAATGATTGACTTCTGCCCATGGACGTGAGAAGCTCTGTAATATTTACTCAAACAGGGTTAGAAGGAATTAACAAGTGAACCAATAACAGAGGATTGGCAGCTTTGTGGGTCAGCTTCTGAATCAAAAAGTAAAAACATGTTTTAAATTTGAGTTTGCACTGGCTTTTTACAACTGCTTATGTTTGGTTTTACAGCTAATTTTAATAATTAATAAATTAATTTAAAATTCGCTAGTTAAAATATGCATTGGGATTTATCGGAATGTTGTTGAATTAAACTCCCTTTGTTAAAATTATAGATATTTGTGTTGGTACCTAGTGCAAAGGATGGCATTAATTGATTTGGTTGTCCTTACTACACGCAAGAGGTATTTCGAACGTTAGCTGCAACCTGCAATTATTGCCGCTCTTTAGAGTTCTATTTGTGGATTGCAAATGAGTTGTATCATTTTGGGTAAATGTGTTGTAAAGACTGTACTGATTTTCCTGATAATTGCAGAATGTTGGGATTTGAGGGCAGTATACATTGTTATTTTGAATTTGGCAAACCTTCATGAGAAAACAAGTGGGCTCATTTTAGTTCAGTGTCAAGCACACTGCTGTTGTATGCCTGTTTTGGTCATGTGGGTCTTTTAAACTGCAGGGCATCACTTACAATGTACCCTGTGGAGTAACTGGCATACCTGCTTAGTACAGTCAAATCTCATCAGAACAGGGGTTCTAAGATTTTTGGGTGTAATCAATATTAATTTGTGTCAACTTTAATTTTTGTTTTAATTCAACCATGGGTTGAGGCAATTATTTATTGGTCAACCCTCCACATGCTTGAAGATGGTGATTGTTATTTCTGATGTGGGTGCAGCCACAGTGCTATTAGAGGAAGTTCCAGGATTTTTGACCCACCAGTTACTGAATGAACAATGATATAGCTGCAAGTCAGGATGCTCTGTGGCTTTGTAGAGGAACTTGCAGGCAGTGGTGTTCCCATGCATCTGCTATCATGGCTTTTCCTGGAGGTAGTGGTTGCTGGTTTGAAAGGCACTGCCTGGAGTATGACTAATGTAATGAATTGATCTGAAACAATTTTCTGTAGTTTCATCCAGATGGGTCTTTGTGCTTTTCAGGTGCCAAGTTCATTACTTGTGACATCAAGGTGATGAGAATATATCTACATGCGTACAAGTGATACCTTTTTTTAGTGGGCTATGTGGAACATTTTTCTTGTTCCAGTCCTGCCTAAATTAGCTCCTCCAATTTTTTTTTCCCTGATACATTGATGATTGTACTGGTGCCAGTTACTGCTTTGACCTAGAACAAGAAATCATAATCACTTTTGCTTCCAATGGCCGCCCTCCTTGTGCCTTCACATACATAGTCCATCACTTGCATTTTGTTGCCATGCACACCTCTGACTCCATTTCTGGGGATTAACTATCTACTTGTGCTCATTATAAATCCACAAGCTTCCACAGCTCCCTAGCCACATTTACTCACACCCTACTTCCTTTTAAGGACTCCATTCCAATCTCTGTTTCTCGACGTTCGTTATACTTGTTCTGATGATTCAAGAACAACAGCACTTCTGATACATCTTCCTCCCTCTCACCCAAGAATTCTGCCTCCCCACACAGCACCTCATTATGACAACAGAACTCTCAATTGACTCAGATAATGGGAACTGCAGATGCTGGAGAATCCGAGATCACAAAGCGTAGAGCTGGATGAACACAGCAGGCCAAACAGCGTCTTAGGAGCACAAAAGCTGAGGTTTTGGGCCTAGACCCTTCATCAGAAAAGGGGGAGGAGTAGAGGGTTCTGAATTAAATAGGGAGAGAGGGGAAGGTGGCTTGAAGATGGATAGAGGAGAAGATAGGTGGAGAGGAGACAGACAAGTTAAAGGTGGGGATGGAACAAGTAAGGGTGAGTGTGGGTGGGGGGGGGGTGTTGGATAAGTCAGTCCGGGGAGGACGGACAGGTCAAGGGGGCGGGATGAAGACTGCCTCTGTCCTGTTTCCAACATTACTTCTCCCAAAACTGTGATATTTCTCTTTATAATCTATTCTAACCACTTCATGTCCACATTCAAAGGATCACTTGTAACTTCAGGTCCACTCCCCTGTCAGCATTCGGAAAGTACCATTGTCTGTGACACCATGGTGTATTCAATTAGCACCAACACATCGTCCTCATCCTCATCCTCACAGCGTCTTCTGATGTAACGTCAGGTGTGACAACATTCTGACTTGGGACTATATCACCAGTCGCTGGGTAAGAAACCTGGAACTCACTTCCTTATGGCATTCAGGATGTCCCTACATTCTGAAGGCTCAGAAAGGCAGCTTGCCACAATGTTCTTTGGGGTAATTGAGGATGGCAATAAATTCCACCCTAATCAATAATGCTCACATCCTTTGAACAAGTAAAAGAAAAAACCCACCCTTGCCATCTCACCAACGGAAGCCCCAAACACCTTTCACATAAGTGATTTATTTTAATTTAGTCTATCATGTTTATTGTTCACCGTGCATTCTCCTGTTCATCTCCATTCAGTCCACAAACGTGATCTCACCACTTTGCTCTCATGCTCATGTTTCTACCCTCTGCCTGCTACAACGCCGCACTGAAGATCACCACAAGCTCAAAAATACCACCTCACTTAGATTCGGAACTTTACAGCCTCTGGATTCAACATCAAGCTCAGCACTTTCAGACCATGAAATCTGTTTCTCCCATTGTTTTTATTTTTGACCACACATGGGTCTTAATCTCAATGTTTGTTTATTGTTTTCAAACACTTTGTTATTCTGCCTGAGCCAATGCTTTGTATCATTACTACAACAATTATCACTACCTTTGCCTTTTGTTTCTATATATTTATCATTCAGTCTCTCCTGCCTGTTGCTGTTACCAAATCTTCCCTTACATCCCACTTCCCTTACCCTTTCAACACTAAAATTTCTAACTACTTTCCATTCTGATCAATTTATTCAACTCAAAATGTTATCAGTCCAGCTGAGTATTTCCAGCTTTTTCTCATTTCTTTTGTTGTTTACTGCTGTGCCTTCATCACTGTATACCAAAAACCCTGGAACTCATGACCAGATAGTAGTATTTTAGGAGCACTTTTGTCATGTGAACTGTAGAGGTTGTAGAGATGCACAAAATCTTGTCAAACATATCTAGGGATGGGTAGTAAAATACTGCTCTTATCCTTGAAGTGTTTACACCAAGAATCAAAAAAATGTCTAAATAGCCATTGCAGTATCTAAAGTGGACTGCACTCGGTAGCTGCAGACAATGCTGGACAATTGTACTCTTGGTTGATGAGAGTATTTGCATGAGTTTAAGATCTTTTCGACATTTAGATGAGAGGTTTATGGATTCAGAATTGCTTTGTGTATTATGATTACATGTAAAAACAGGACAATGTCTGATTTTAGAGGGTTTTTGTTGAAAGATGTATTGGTCTGTAAATATGGAAACCTTTTCTGAATCATTACAGTGAATGCCACAAATATGGCAGATTATCTTTTAGTTTTGTCCCCAACCTTCCTAAAATAGTTGACTTCTGAGTTACATTACCCTGGGAACTGACTTATTTGTCATCCTGTTCTGAGGTTTCACAGTCGGTAAACTGTCTGTGGGGGACATCACAGGTGGGCCTAATTCTGTGGCATCACACAATATAGGATGTTGACAACATCGAAGATGAGCCAACTTTAAGGTTTTAGAAATGTAATCTGACTTCATTTTTGCCAAATTTCTACTTCGGTTAAAGTTAATTGTATTTTTTTATTAAATCTCTACACACTTGTTCCATTTCTTTCCAGTCCGAGTCAGTGGAGAACTGACCTAGTCTGTGCTGCATTTCAGATCCCAGATCCTGTCTATTTTACTTTCACTTCCGTATCACAAACTGTCTTTCAGCTGCTTTGGAACCAGTCCCCTGCCCCTCAATTAACCCCCCACCCACCCCCAAATCCACAGCCTGCATGCACACCATCCTCGACTACTAGAAGCTGTATCTGTTGCTTTTGCTATTAATAGACAGCAATTCTTTTAATGCTATAGACAACAGTTTCCCAAACCTCCACCTGATACTCATTTTAAGCCTCTGGATGCAATTAAAGCAGCCCTTTAAGTATAAAGTAACAATTTATTGATTAAATGGGCTTGACTAATGGATATGTCCTGTCCTTTATTTTTAGAGATGTGATGTGTCCAAACACACAGTGCTAGTAGTTTCAATTTCCCCTCAATCGGTGCCCTATTTTGCTGCTAAACATTGTATAAATGTTACTGATGTAATCCAAAGACTTTGCGGATTCTTGAAAGGCCTTGGTAAGTAATAATGTTCTTAATACTTTTGCTCTTTTTGGCTTTGATTAGATAGATGCAGAATGCAACATCAGAGTGAAAGTTACTGTAGATCTCAGTGCTTTGATTGTGAAGTGCAAGTTATAAATTCACAAGTTTTCCTTGCATTAAGTAAAGCAAACCTGAGACAATTTACATCTGTGACATTTAAGTGTACTACTGAATAATTTACAAACATTCTCTGCTAAAATGCCCATGACCCCTCTATCACCTTTGATCATATGATGTAATATTTCAGTCAGCCAGTTGTCAACATAGTCCTTTATCATACAGTTTGTTTGATCTTTAAGCATTGAGTTTAAAGCAATACCCCACAATATACTGTGGGGCTTAAATCATTAACAACAATGCTATTTGGTACCCACTCTGTGATTTTGAATTTCTGTTTCAAAGTGATGTTGCCGCTCACTAATACTTCAGTCTCTCCTTGATTTTGTTTTCAATGTGTAGTCACAGGCCTCTCCTCCAGGTGTTAATAGGTCTTCCCACACTTGCTCATAGTGAGTGTAATCAATATCAGTAGCGAGTGTAAAGATGGTGTATTTCTAGCCAGAAAATCCAATTTTATTACATTGCTGTGCTTCAGTATAGCAGAGAAGTTCTCAACTAAAAGTTCCAAAAGAAAATGTTGATGTTGAGAGATAAATTGACTGTGTCCCAATCAATACTAAATGCTTGGCTTTTCAGGAGTCCATTATGTCTTTAATATGACATTGGCAGCTGATTTCAGCCTTCTCGAGAGTCAGAGAGAATTTGTTCAGCGCTTTTACCAGAGAAGCCAAGACCAACATGCTTTACCAATGTTTGCCTCTGCCTGCCCAGGTAAGCCACTTCGCAAATATTTTGTATTATGTTTTAACTTTGAAGTAACAGTCAAATGATTTGAGTTTCAAACTGCTGGCATCACTTAACTTCTGTCTCATTTATCATTAGCTTTGACATCAGTGACTGTGTTCCTTAAACAAATCTAAAATGAGTTACCAATTGTTCTGAAATTATAGGCTTCATGTCTGTTCAAATAATTACTTTTGCCCATCTACCATACAACTATCACACAGAATTGAATTGGCAAATAGTGCTGGTAACAGTTTGTATTATAATAGGTCTGCAACATTGCCACCTAGTTACCAGTATAAATACTGTTTGCCTGAGTGTTTTAAAACTCTAATTATGTACACACAATCTCCATTATGACTGGGATATACTCTATGTAATTCATATAGAAACCTTTCTGTATTAAAAGCCTCAATGTTGCAATGGCCATCAATTCAATTTCTGGACATTCATGTTCCCTATTCTTCTGTCCTCTGCCCACTCCATACATTTACTTCTGGTCTTCAAAAAATTTAGGTTTAAAGACTTGGCATGATGGCTAACATGGCCTACTTATCATAAGTAGGCCTGCAAATCTGTACTGCCATTCAGAAAGATCATGGCTGATCTGATCATGGTCTTAACTGCATTTTACTGTCTGACCCCCACATGTATTTTTGATTGACCAATAAAGATCCAGAGTTATGTAACTCAGGCTTGAATATGACCAAAGGTACAGCCTCCTGTTTTCACGCATGTTTTTTGGGTATATTTTCAGGCAAGCAGCATCTAAAGTTTTATAGAATATATCACAAATTGATACTCAGTCATCTTTCGTTATTGGTAGGCTTATAAGGCAATGGTTTGTGCTGTTTAATTTTTGAATTTTGTTATTGAACTAAGTGCATACCATCAGAAAATACAAAATGAAGCTCTTGGGGAAAATATCTGCTAATTATTACCACGGGCTATTTGATTAATGTTATTCTAATACAATAGAAACTTGCAGCAAACAAAGGGCGCACTCAGTTCATTTGCCAGATTTTTGCCGTGCAATCTTAAACTAATTTCCTTGTCCCGCTCTCTCTCTCTCCACCATTTCAAACTTTTATCCTGTCTTTGCTCGAAACAACATGCAGTGGGCTTCCAGTGGCAAAACACTTCACGTTGTAACAACTGTGCACAAAGAAACTTATCAGTCCCTTTCACCCTCCAATTGTAAATGTAAATAAATAGCCATTGCTAATCTTCCAAATGTAGTAATCTTCCTTTTTAAGCTGTTCATTTTTCAAAAACTGCAGTTAAATCTCTTGCTGTTCTTTGTTCCAGTGAAAATCGTCTGTCTCTCTGAAACCTCTGTACCATTCCCCAACTCCTACTCCATGTTTCGCACTCCCTGTGGTACAAGTGGCTGAAAGATTCATTTTTTTTATCATAAACATTTGGTTTCTCAATATTTGATTTATCTTGATATTGATACGGGAAAAGCATGATTGCATGTGCTGCCTGATTTGGCATTTATATTGTAGCTTAATTATTACACTTGAGAGATTTGTCTTAAATAATATAAAGCAAGATCAAACCAGAAGTGTAATTGATGTTTTGTTAGACAGAAAGAGCTGCATGTTCCTATCTATGAATAAGTGCTTGAGGAGAGGGAAGTACAGCTATCACTCTTAATGTGTTCCTGTAAAATAATACACTAAACCAAAATCAGTTTCCCAACAGAAATAATATAATTAAGGGTTAATTTCTTGGCCTGTAATTTTACATTAAAAGGCTCTTTTTAACTATCGTGAACTTAACTGACCCAGAAATTCTCTTAACGCTTCCAATTTACACACTGCTCACCAACCCTCCCGCTTACCACCTTCCCCAATCGCCCTCTTGTTACACTCCTGATTTGCTGCTTCACTGTAACCCTCTCAGTTGTCACATACTTTACACACTTGCCACCTCTTCCATTCCCCAACCTTCTCAAACTGCTGTATCTCCTGACAAGTTAGCCCTCCCGTGAACTCACTGCATCCTTTAGCGACTCTTCTTGCCACTCTCTCATTGTCTTACATCCCACTCCTACTCTTGTATGATCCAAACCCTCGCTCCTAGCTAGAGGACACGAAACAGCAAGAGGAACTGCCAATGGGAAGGAGGGAGCAGGATGGTTGTAGAAGGATGGCGAGGGAAGGGATGAATCAAAAGAGGTTGTGAGTGGCAGTCTGATTTTTTTTTTTAAGGCCCAGTTAAAATGGAAATATGCAATTAGAACAGATTTTAAATGGGGTGTACCTTTTTGTTGGGGAAAAATAATAACCGGGTAAGATTTTGTGTAAGAATTATCTGTTTTTTTAAAAAAACTGAATTGATGGACCAATTCCATCATGTTACCTTTTCAGCCGATAGCAGTGGGATTTTGTATCCACGTTCCTGGCAAATCTTTGAAAAACTGAACCATGATTCAGCTTGTATCTGTAAGACGATTGTGACCTTTTTGTTAAATAGTCAAATATTATGCAACTGCAGGAATCATGTGATGCCCATTGTGCCTGTTGCCATGCAGTGTTTGCACATGACTAAAGTGAAAGGAAAAAACAAGTAGGCTGAAAGCAATATGACATGGCTGCACTACAGTTGGTAGGCTGTGTCCTCTCGGTGAGTCCTATCTCTCCAATTTGCTATTGTACTCCTTTTTAAAGTACTGTTAGATGGAAACAGCTGGACATTTCTATCTATGAAGAATCACTTGAGGAAAGGGAAATGCAGCTATCTTTCTTTTAACATTCTTGATGTGTTCCTATAAAGTGGCATGCTAAAAAGAAATCACTTTCCTGGCAAATGATGCAATTAAATATTTTGTTGTACTTTAAGTGCTACAGCCCTTAGTTACTGTTGCAGTTCTAAGGACCACTAAATTCTCAGAATTGTTTGGCCTCACTTGCTTTCTGATGAGGGGATATTTTGCACTTGCAGTAAAGCATTCTGCCTCTATTCTACAACATTGCCAGAAATCATCTGCCAGGCACTACTAGTATTTCTTTTGTAGCTACGTTGTTTCTTCCAATACTATCTTCTGACAGAAACCCACCTGTCAGTAGCTCTATATGATACTACATACCATCCTGGAGTACTCTTGTCTTAATACAAGGATCCAGTACAGCTTGTCATTGACACCAGGAGAATGGCTGTCTGTTGAGGCAGCCTGTTTAAAATCAATTTTTTTAAAAGCTGCCTGTCAGCTCAAATATCAAGCTGCAGCTGGTTCAATATGGAAACAGCTGATTTTTGTACTCCTTTTGCAAAACAATCAGCTTCTAGTACAGAGGAATAATGCTTCCTATTTAAATGTGTTGAGATCTGGGGGACAGTGGCTGGCAGTAGAAGAAAGGGCACGGAGAAGGGCTAGGGGCAGAGGGGCTGACAGCTGGGGACCTGAAACCAGAGCAAAGGGCTGGGGGTAGGTAAGACTCGGAACATCTGAGGTACTGTTTTGAGGGGGGAAATGTGGGACGGTGGATGCAAGTGGAGGCCTACTGTAGCAAGAATCTGTAAGGGTGAAGGGAGGAAATCTGATGGTAGGGCAGCGTGCTGTGAGATGAAGCTGGGAGCCATAAGTGACCCTGTGACTGCACATGCCTGCATGTGGTCACAGACAGACCATGGTAATCTATTACAGTGGAACAAAGACACCAGTCATTTCCAAGGCACCTAGCCATTTGACCAAGACCAAGCCAATGTTTCATCATGTATGTGTAAAGGTGAAGTTGAGGTATTGGTGAGAGGCATAAAGTTCCAGTAACTTCATCAGCCCAGCCCTTCAAGCATCACTTGTGACAGAACAATGTGCAGTCTTACCGACTGTCAGTCACTTCAGTGCATTGAACTAGGGTGGAAGCAAATCATTCATGGTGCTAAGGGGTTGACTAAAAAGAACAGATTGGTAGAGGGATTGCGTTTCGGAGCCATGAGATCATGTAACAGCTGCACAAAACTCTGGGGCCACACTTGGAGTATTGCGTAGAGTTCTGGTCGCCGCATTATAGGAAAGATGTGGAAGCGTTGGAAAGTGTGCAGAGGACACTTACCAGGATGTTGCCTGGTATGGAGGGAAGGTCTCGAGGAAAGGCTGAGGGACTTGAGGCTGTTTTCGTTAGAGAGAAGGTGGTTGAGAGGTGACCTAATAGAGACATACAAGATGATCAGAGGATTAGATAGGGTGGACAGTGAGAGCCTTTTTCTTCGGATGGAGATGGCTAGCAAGAAGGGACATAGCTTTAAATTGAGGGGTGATAGATATAGGACAGATGTCTGAGGTAGGTTCTTTACTTAGTAGCAGGGCATAGAATGCCCTGCCTGCAACAGTAGTAGACTTGCCAAGTTTAAGGGCATTTAAATGGTGATTGAATAATAATGGAATAGTGTCGGTCAGATGGGCTTCAGTTTGGTTTCACAGGTCGGCGCAACATCGAGGACCAAAAGGCCTGTACTGCACTGTAGTGTTCTGTGTATGCTAGGAGCATAATCTCAATGCTTAACATTTGCAAGCATTACAAATTTCAGTTCTGCTTTAAATATCCCATGGTGTTCAGCATTTTACCTTCTTTAAACGTTTATGAATCATATGATCAGTGCATGTATTACTCAACTCATCTTGTAATGACTTATGCAAAGAACATGTGGAATTTGTGACCTGCAGAGCAGATTTTGCACTTATCCTCAACTGTTTGGCTGAAACCAAAACTCTTAAGGAAAGCCAGAAAGTAGTTGTTAAACTGGCAGTTGTACTACAAGAAATGAATGTGCTTAGCCATAGGGGTAATCGAATCTCAATTTCCATTTCTTCATATGGATAATTAACACTTGCCTTATTAATGGAGTGACTCAATTTTTGAGCTTGTTTTTTGTCAGTGATATTTTACAAATTGGAGCATTGTCTTTTCAGTTTCAATGTGAATTATACATTTAAAATTAGCATCTATTTTCAGTTGAAGGGCTTTTTCAGTCTTTTGAAGCATTAGATAATCCCATCTATCAACAGTCTGCAGTAGACATTTCTCCTACCGAAATACCTAGGCAGCAGGGAGGTTTCCAGACATCTCCTAACTCTCTCAGTAATTCCAGTCTTCAAACTATTACAACTAAAATTACCAGGAAACTAGAGGGATATATGCCCATCTGTACATAACCTGTGTCAGCGGCCAAACTAAAACCATACTCAAATGAGCAATAGATGAGCCTTTTCTAGCATATCTCTGAATATTGCACACATCACTTTGTGGTACTAGAAACTGGTAAAGTCACCATAGTTTTAACACATCATAGGACTGCGATCTCCTTTTAGAGATGTTTAATTAAGGGTCATCACACCTCAAGTGAGGGGAGAGGTTGAGAATGAAAATTTTTTCAGTGACCTCAGCCATTCCGGGAATTGAACATGCACTGGGGGCATCACTCTGCATCACCATTCAGCCACCTGAGACCCTTGGAAACTGCTTCAAAAAAGAGCTTCATCCTGTGGCCATCAATGTAACATGTGTATTGGTAATCTTTTGCAGGCTGGATTCGCTATGCTGAAAAAGCCCTAGGCAGCCTTGTACTTCCCCACATCTGCACTGCTAAATCACCACAGCAAGTCATGGGCTCTCTGATAAAGGATTATTTTGCCAAAAAGCAGGTAATGGAGTAAAGGCATCATTGTTTAACATGTTTTAGCCTTGACTGCAGTTCCATTCTCAGGCGTTGACTATCTTCTTTGTTTGCATTTGGTTTATCCTGTTCCTTTTGACCTGTCAACATCACTCACGTAATAGAAACTACATGTTTTGAAACAACATGCATGTACACATTGACCTTTAGTCAGCTTGAGCTGCTGCGATGGAAATTTTGGCACAGAATCACTGGTGTGCTCATCAACATGTCACTTTTTTCAGGCATTGAGTTATTGTTGATTTCCAGCATGAGACAAGAAATTGCCTTGCTATTCCCTCATTGCTGTGAACCTTTTGACAACCAAGACTATAATAAGACTAACAGTCTTGATTAGTTGCATTGCTCATGGCACTCTGCTGAGTTCCCAGAGATATCAGTCAATTTGCACTAATCATCAGCTGAAGTGCTTAAACAAGATACTTCCCAGAAGGTGAAGAACTTTGAAAAATGGCAGGCATTAGAGCTGCAATGGATCATTATTTGCTATGTAACACAAAATGAATTATTTAAAATACTGAATAACAGTAGCTTACTGAACAGTGCAATGTTAGACCAAGCTGTGTTATTTTCTTCCAATATGCACTGCACATCATCTGTTTTTGATATTTCAAGGAGAAATAGTCCGTTGGTCATTTTTAAATAGTAAAGTCAAAACTTTGACAGTTTGATGCACGTTTCTCTTTTGTAGAGGATAAGAAGTGGAAAATGTGGAGAAAAATTTCCAGTTGGTGGAAGGATTGTGAGCAAGAGGGCCCTGGCTAAATGTAGATGGCATAAGATGTAATGGCAGTGTGAAGAAAATCTATCACACCACAAGTGATTCAGCTGTAGAATTCATTGCCTGCATGTTCAGTGAAATAGGGTCAATTAGGCTTTTAAAAGGAAATTGCAGAGCTACAGTGAAAAGTTAAGAGTAACACTTGATGAGTTCCTTCATCAGAAAGCTAGCACAGGCTTGCTAAGTCAAATGGCCTCCTCTAACACTGTAACCATGCAGTCATTTTGAGGAAGTTGTAAATGCTGTCCATGCTGTAAGTTTCTTTCTGAATAATGTTGGTTGAATAAATTCTAGACTGTGTGTGCCATAAATCAAAAAGAGTAGAAAGTATTCACAATGATCATTAAGAACTGTTGATGCATATTGGCATTCAATGCAAAGCAAAATAGCAGTACTGAGTTACCTTTTTAATTGTTTTTCAGCATCTCACCCCAGATAAGATCTTCCATCTGGTTATAACCCCTTGTTATGATAAAAAATTGGAGGCACTTGGAGAAGACTTTTACAGCAGTGTTTACAAAATACAGGGTGTTGACTGTGTGTTAACTTCAGGTAACGTTACTGCAGTAGACTTTTGGAAGCTTGATTTCTAACCCTTTGTAAAAATGGGAAAATATTAGTTGATTGTAAGATCAGACAGAAAATGAGATGATAGTTGACTATATAAACAAAGGAAAAACAGCTTGCTATGTAATTAAGTGAAGAATGTGAGTTGGTTAAATGATTCACAAAATATTTGTCCTTTTAGAAATGTTGAAATTTTTAAAAATGTTTCAGTTGATTTTATAGGTTTTCAGCATTTATAATATTTTAACATTTTCTGGGTTCTTAGTGTATGCCAGATTGGAGAGGGTCCAGAAAAGGTTTACAAGGATGTTGCCGGGGCTGGAGGGTTTGAGTTACGGGGAGAGGCTGGATAGACTGACTTTTTTATTTCACTGGAGCATAGGATGTTGAGGGGTGACCTTCTAGCAGTTTAAAATCATGAGGGGCATACATAAGGTGAATAGCAAAGGTCTTTTATCTAGATTAGGGTAATATATTTAAGGTGAGTGGAGAAAGATTTAAGAGGAACCTGAGGGGTAAGTTTTCCACACAGGGTGGTGCATGTATGGAATGAATTACCAGATAAAGTGGTAGATGCAGGTATAGTTATCACATTTTGGAAAAAACATTTGGGCAGGTAGATGATTCGTACAAGTTTAGAGGGATATGGGCCGAATGCAAGTAGGTGGGACTAGTTTGGGAAACCTGGCCAACGTGGGCAAGTTGGACCAAAGGGTTTGTTTCCATGCTGACCTAACCTGACACAATCCCAATCTGACACGATCTCCCATGCATGTTGACTATCCCTAATCAGTCCTTGCTTTTCCAGTTGTATGTTAATCAATTCGCACCATGTCACATAAACATTTTGTTTTGCTATTAAGGTGGGGCTATATGCATTTTCAGCTGAATCTGATAATATGACATGCAGCTGATTGCTGTTAATTATACACTAGGACTTTATTCAGAGTTTAATGAGTAGTCTGACTAAGTATTTGGTTACTTTTATGTGCAGTTGTTAAGTTCACTTGAGGTTAAAGTCATTCTGGGTCCAGCATTTCATGAAGAACAGTAGATTGATGCCTTTGGTCCAATTTCACTCTCCAGTGATTACAATATTTTCATTTTAAATATGTAAGCATATAAAACTCTTATTCTATTGTGGAGTCGATTATTCAGTAATGCATCTTTCATAGATTTCTCATAAGATGAAGAATTTAATGTGCTATACAGGGGAAACATGTTAAAATATGGCAATTTTGTTCTTGGTTCTGTGAGGCATGTTAATCATGTACACAGCTTGGGTTCTGGTGCTGTGTAGGGGAGTTCTGATAACACATGGGGTGTGATCCCAGGCAGTGAGGGTGGGCTGTGAAAACATGAGACACAGGTTCATCCTTTGACTAGGAAAGTATTGGCAATTGCTGACTAGCTATGTAAATTTGAAGTAGTATGTGGGAGCTTCTTTGGAACTTAGGTGCCTCCCAAAAGAGAGTGAAGAAGCGCAGTGGTAAAGGTTGAAGTGATACTAATTTAAGGAAAAATTACTGAAAAGAAAACTTGGAGTTTGCTATATCACATATATTGTGCTGGTTATTTTGTGCAGTTTCCACAATAAAACTAAGGAATCATTTTTGATGGAATGGAAGTGAGCCATGAGTTTCTCACCCTTGCTTGAGAGGTTTGAGAGAGACTTGATTTTTAGGGAACTTTTTTGACAGTAGTGGTAAGATTCATGGTGAAGGTCGGAGTCAAAATTAAGAGCATAACTGGGTGAGAGGATGTGCCGATGAGTCGTGTAAAAGGCTGAAGAACGTTTTGAAAAGTGTGGGGAAATGACCCTAGTGTAATAGAAATTGAGTGAAAGTTGGAGGGAATAAAGTGCATATAAGTAGAGTGGGAGTTGGCTTAGGGCATGCAAATTGGGGGGATGTTAGGAGAAACTGGAGTCACCACTAGAATTGCATTGTATTTTCTGATGGCCTCATTAACTTGACTGCTGTCAAAACTTAAATGTTTATCACTGTACGTACTTGCAGCATTTGCTGCAAAACATGGCTACATTAAATTTACAGCTTTTGATTTTGAAATTAAAATTAGAAATAAGGATGTTAAATTTGCATGAGTCAATCAGCTGTTACTATATCAGATGATGGTTCTATACATGGGTTATTTTTAGCAAATTATTTGCGATATAAGGTGGTGTCATGGAGACAATAAATGCAGCAGGTGTCATTTTTGCTGGATTTAACTTTGGAAGAGATGTTATAAAAAGCCAAAAAGTTATTGAAGACCAAGTTCCTTTTTTTAAGCTGAGAGTGTTTTATTCTTAAATGTTTTAAGTGCTCATCAAAATTGTATGGGTTTTTTTCAGGTGAAATAATGCAGATGATGGAACAAAAAGGTCTCCTTTTGACAAATGTGGAGCCAGCACCTTTAGACAATATGTAAGACAATAGTTGCTTAATTTTATTTTTAATGTGTATTGGAAACTGTTCTTTATTTGTAAATAAATGCAAACTTCTTAATTTTCTTTTCCGTCTGGTAAAGGTTTGAAGGAATTGGTGACGTGTGTATTACAAGGCATGATGGCAGAGGATCTGATGGCTTCCTAGAACACATTTTTAAATATGCTGCTAAAGAAATCTTTGGTGTTGAGATCAATGAAATCGCATACAAGACACTCAGGTAGGTTTAGCTTTTTAGAAACTTCTTGTTGCAACTATCCACAATTTCAGATTGTTTTCACTTCATAGCTTTGCAAATGTATCAAGTTTCCTATGTTCAAACCTATCTGGCAGTATTTTTCAACTATTATTTAAAGGTAACTTTGAGATTACCATGCTGGGTGGTTTTGTATGTGCTCTTGTATCTCCTAAGCATCAAACTACATTACACTATTTTACAGCATCCTATTATACTTGATGTATCTTGGAGAAAAAGAATCATACATAATCACACTAGAATCTGAGTACTTGATGGAGACGTTGCTTCCTGCCAAGATGCAACAAAGTCGGGGTCCAGTGTGCCCACATTTGTATATTTTATACTTCAGCGATGGTTTTGTGCCTCCAGTATGCTTAGAAAATTGTCCCAACATGTTTGCTTTGAGGGAGCTGTTTTTAAAAAATGTTGCAAAATGTCAGGAGAACTGACCACTTCATTATATCATCTATGAGCAGTTATGGATTTAATAAAAATACCATGTTTGAACCTCCTTGAAGGCAAGAGTGTGTGAGCCTGTGTGAGCCAATGACGTTATTCTGTTTATTCCTGTTTTCAGGAATAAAGACTTTCAGGAAGTAACTTTGGAAAAAGATGGTGAGATTGTTTTACGATTTGCAGCTACCTATGGATTCAGAAACATTCAAAATATGGTTTACAAACTGAAGAAAGGGAAGTTTCCTTATCACTTTGTTGAAGTTCTTGCATGTCCAGGAGGTAATGTTTCTTCAACTTTCATCCATTCAATGTAATGCTTTTTGTGACTACAGTTAATATTTATAACCCATTTCCAGTACCTGGGAGAAGTTGCTGGAAGATGTGACATTATTACAGTTCAGCCATGGCCTTGATAGGCACCTGCTATTCAGCACTAATCTCTTGATGGGGAGAATTGATCAGGGTCCCTGCTGTCAATTGCAATCTGGTATTTCAGATAGAAAAGTATGAACTATAGGCGCAAGATTGTATTTTCCCTTTAACCTTCAAGATTTGAATACCCTATCAATCTTCACTGTTCATGCTCACATGTAAAATCGATACTGGGTCATGCATTAGCATTGATTTATTTATAGTTTGTATATCTGTTTTCAATGTGCAGTCAGTACTTGATGATAGTTTTGCTGTTTTCACATATGTAGCGTTGCATTCTTCTGCTTCAGAAACAAATCTCAAAATTCCTTACTCTAAAGGCTATTAGATCTCAAGGAGGAATCTTGCCAGAAATTGACAAAGTATCATTTTTTTCTCATGGAGGGTTTTTCTGTTTGAGCACCAGGAAGATTACTCACCTCATTATGTATGCACCTTGCCCCTATGGTATCTCTCTCATTGACTTCCCCAACTCCCCATATGCCCCAGGTGGAAGTACTGGCTGCCCCATGACCTCCTGCAGCTCCTTACACTGGCACCATCTTAAAGCTCAGCTGTGCAACTGGCCATGTGCTGGCAGTCCATTGCTGCCCAGATCCTGTCAATTATCCCAGACTTGTTGGGCAGAGAGGAAACTGGCACTCCCTCCTTGCAAACAAGCAGGCGCTGGTGCATGATGGGAAGTTAACCATGGAATGTATTCTGAGATATTGGTGCCTGGCTCGAAGGTGGAAAGCCAGAGAAGCAAACAGTGAGCTCCAGCTCTGAATTTCACACTTAGGAAATAGACAGCAGTAACTCCCAACTTCGGTTGGGAGAATAGGAAGCTGCACATCAATGAGGCAAGATAACATGGTGTGGATGTTCATACATGCTGATACTTGAAATAGGCCTTTCACCAGTCGTTGACGAGAATTCCATCTTGCTGTTCACTCCATTTGGTTTGAAAATGGGACTTTGTTCTCTGTAATTCTCCCCTATTGTGCTTCTCACTTGGCTGAGAAGATTCTGCCTGAGTTTTCATTCATTGCATTGCATTGCCTTGATGTTCACATTTCTAAAATATACAATTTTGAAATGTAAAGGGAACTAAACTGTTTCGTAAAATACTATCTGATCTGGAAGATGGCATCTCTGACAGCGCAAAACTACCATGTTGCACTGGAGTATCAGTTGTGTCCTGAGATAGGACTTGAAACCACAGTCTTCTGACTTGGAGGCAAGCATACTCCCACTGAGCCACAACAGCTACACGAAGCCAAAAGATGCACCCAAAGATGCAGTTGTTCAGAAATACAGCCCACTGCCACCATTTCAAGGGGCAACTACAGCTAGGAAATAAATACTGACAAGCCAGTGATGCACATATCCTATGAGCAAATAAAAATGAGTTGTTTTTCTTGATGAAAACATGAATGTACCTTCCAATGTTATTTGAAATGGGTTTTACTATAGATTTCAATGTTTTATGGCATTTAGCTTTTTGCTCCAAGACTTTCATCCTTGGACTTGCTTATATTTTTGTGCTGGATTTAACCCAATTCATTAACTTCCCATTTTTCTTTAAATGAAATTTAAAACTACAGCTTGTGCAGCCAGCAATGGATTACTTAAACTTTTCACTTCAAGCATCATTGAAAGCTCTTAAATGAGCTCGGCCTGTGACAAAATTTTTTTTAAAATAGCAACAACCTACAACAGTTGTACTTGGGTAGCCCTATAGGAAGTAATCTTAAGAGGCATTTGCAGTGATTTTAAAGCAAAAAGGCAGTGAGCTTAAAGTTAATACCAAATTCAACACTGGTTCAATAGTTTTTTTAAATGCTCGAACAGTGCTTTTTTTCAAGTCATTTGGAAATGATGGCTTAATCTGTGTGGCCACAGACTTGGAGTAATGATGATTAAAGTGTTTTTTTTTCTTGAACCTAAATCATGTGGCTGATACAAAAATGCTTTTGACTGTGAGGCCAATGTCAGCTCACTGTCACCACCCCATGCCTCCCACACACACACACACACCCCCCCCCCCCCCCCCCCCCCCCGCCAATAATCTTGAAGGCTCATGTGGAAATATTTTTTCGTTCAGCCTACCCTCCCATAGCTGGGGGAGCCTCCTTGTTTTGCTTCCTTGTCTCCTTTCTCATTGTTCACTGCTCTCTTCCTCTTTTGAATTCTGCATTTAGTGTTGACTCACCTGTATATGAAACTACTACACAGTTTAATGGCTCAGAACATTTTAATGTTTATGCACAAATGTGTTAAGAAAATAGAGGCTGATCTGAAGTTGAAAATGTTTAGTTCTGGCTCAACAATTTCCTTATCTTTGAAAATCAAAACCTTGCTTTCACTGATTGCTAATACCATTTTTTTCCCTCCTTTGGCTTAATCAAAAGGATGCCTCAATGGAAAAGGTCAAGCAATGACAGAGGATAGGAAGATGGATAAAGACCTGCTGCACCAGATGGAGGGAGTATACACTAGTCAGCCTGTCCAAGTTCCAGAAGCAAACATGCATGTCCAAATGCTCTACCAGGAATGGTTGGAGGGAAGAAATTCCACCAAAGTTCAAGAGGTCCTGCATAGACAATACCACGCATTGAGTGAAATGTCAAATAGCATAGACATCAAGTGGTAGGCTGTCTGGTTCTGGACTACAGGATTTTTGGAACCCCAATTCAGGATTCAGAATTTCCCCAGGGAACATTGGTACTCTTTTGGACTAATAAAGGTGCAATTTAAACCACATGACTTCAGCCACTGAGATACAAAAGTAACACTTTTTTTTTCTCATGGTAAGGGATACAAACTTAAAATATGTAATTGTCCAGGACTTTGTTCTCTCTGGATATCTTTGGGATGTGCTTGTCTTTGAAGCCACTTGATGAATGTTGCCATTCTTTGTGCTTGCTTCCATATGAATACAGCCATGACATGGCCAGAATATAATACATAAACTCAATTGTGTTTTTCTCAGAAGGAGAAATGAGGATCATCAGTGATGTAAAAATAATACTTTGTGTTCTTCAGATGCTCCTCATCCTTAGAATTTTTTTTTTGTAGATTATACAATTTATTTTAATGTTTTATATATGTCTGTATGTTTTTGAGAAGGTGGAGTTGCCTAGAACTGAAGGAACTAAATTGATGCTCGACCTTGAAACTACAAAGAAAAATGTGTATGTCAAAAATATTTGTCATCTCCATTAGCAATCTACAGTTTTATATCTCCTGACTTTGCAAATATCTGTTAGTATACTTAAGGAGCACTTATGATTGATTGAAAACATTCAGGACTATATCTGCAGTTCAGATGTTAAGTCTATTAAATTTAAACTGGATAACTCGGTTATTGGAAATTTTATTAATTCAGTCCATTTAAGGTAAACTTTTTACAGGCCTGTATGTTCCTGTTGTGGGCCTGCCTATAATTGGTCAATTGTAAAAATGCATTTATGAAAATTAATGATTACTCCATTAGCTATGGTCTGATGACACAATTGAATGTAGTCTCAAAATCTGCTATCAAACTCTTTTGAAATGGTGCATACTCAAAACAGACTAGCACTTTACCTGCTAACATAAATACATTTTATTTATATTTAATGGTACAAAAATGAGTAATGTTTCAATTACCTTCATTTGAGCAGTTTTAAATGACTGTAGTAGCAACTTCTGTTCTTTAATGAAAGAAGTTTGTCTTCGTAATATATTGATTGCTCCCTCTGCCCTGCTTTCTTCTTTCCCCGTTCAAATGTTTGTTTCCCTTAGAGATTTTATGAAAAGATCTATTTCTCAAAGTTGGTCCTGTTATATGATATTGGAAACAACTCTTCAGTGAGTTCTGCGATGTCCTCCCTTGAACTTACTAATTTCAATTATTATGCCTTTCCAATCAACATACCATCTTACCATAACAGTTATATTATGTGCAAATAAATGAGGCAAATCTGGAATAAATACAAGAATGCTCATCATTGTCTGTCTACTTTTACTAGTGTATGTTGCAATTGATTTGTTTTTAACAACTGATATCTTTGATATTGCAATACACAGCTTTGACTTAGAATGTGACCACCTTTAATGTGTCCTTTTTAATTGAAATGACTTGCTTCATCCTTTTTATAAAAAGACCTTTATCTGTCCACCCAACTCCACATTCCCATGAAAAGAAATTAGTGCTTTATATATACACGCCATTATAATAAATTTCAACAACTGTTAGTCCTTTACCATGAATCACTTTGCCCTTAAAACTAAGCATTAAAGTATGGAAAATTGATACTGGTGCTAATGTTAAGAAATTGGATCAGACACTTCAATGTATCAAACACACTTCTTTTGAAACTAAATATTAGAGTTGGGGCTGTAACCTTTTCACCCCAACTCAAATGTGAGTGTGAACACTGTAACTTTCTCTAAGCTCAACTCCATGCAGGTTGTACATGTCTTGCTACCGAGTGATATTAAATAAAATTTCTGGAATTTTTCATTTGTAAATTTAATTTGAGAATTATCTGTTGTAGCATTGTTTTAATATGCCTGGTATAAGTAAACTTGTGTAAAAAACACAAATGTAAAAATAAATATGTTCTTACCTTTGCCAGAAAGGCTGCAATGCCTGTTTATCTCTTGACAGAGAACTGGCTGCATGTTTGCATGTCTGGTATGAAAGCTTTTTTTTTGCTAATTTTGTGTCTTCTGGGTTGGCTTTCAAGAATATCATGCATTTAAGAGACAATAGATTAGATCCAGACTTTCTAACTTCCAGTCTAAATTGTACTTTTCTCATAGCTTCCCTTTTTGAGGATTTTTAGTTTGGAAAGGTGATGGGCTGTCAGCCCAGAACATCCAAGTTTCCATCCTTGCATTTGTGACTATGTGCACATATACTCAGCTACAAAGATGTGACTTTGGCACAATGCTTGACATCTTGAAATGCACATTTCAGTCCCAGCAATCAGTCTGATTTGAGGTCCAATACTCAATGGCAAGCTTACTTGTCACTGACTGCTTAGGTCAGTATTCTATTGATAAACATACTGCTTTGTCAAAGCTCCATGAAGTTGATTCATCAAAGCCCAGGTTTCTACATTTGACTCGGGTAGTTTGGTGATTAACAAGCAAGTGATTTTATTTTCATTAGGTCTGCAAATTACTGTTTTAAATAATTATCCAAGAGATTTTTAATCTTATGATAGATGTACAGGTAGCATCACATGGCACAGATGGAGGCCATTCAGCCCATCATGCTTGCCCTGGAGAACTGCCTGCATATTTGCATGTCTGGTAAGAAAGCTCTTCTTGCTAGTTGTGATTTCTGGGTGAAGGCCACTGAAACCTTTATGAATAACATGTTGGAGCATCAATCATTGGTACCACAAAATTTGAGAGAGGCAGCACTTGTTTAAACATTGTTCACTTCTTTAATTGATACTGACAGGGCCTACACCTAAAAATATGTTTTCTATCATGTTCGAAGCAGTTTACTAATCAGAATTTTTGGTTTTTAAAAATAAAATTAATCCCTTCTGAGTGCCAGAGCAAAGACTGTATGCCAATCAGCTCCTGATTTGTAAGTATTCTGAAATAGGGATGAGGGGATTAATATTAGTATGGCTACAATTACAGTGCAAGTTTGCTTTAATATTGCTGTAGTTAGACTCAATTTCTCCCACATTGTAACAATTAACAGCCTTTTGTAACCATATGGCTCATTGCTATTAGAGCAATAGGTGAGGACAACTGGGAATCTAGAAAAGATGCTTGGGGTGCAATGGAAACTAGCAGACCTAAAGCTGAAGTTTGTGATAACAGCAGCCTGCATGAGGTCGGAAATCACCAGTGTGCAGAAACCAGTGAGAAGTTCATTGGGTACCTTTGTACTTAAAATATCTTGGCCTCAACCAAGCAGATAGAAATGTTATCTTTACCACACCAGTTGGTTGCGACAGGATTCTCAAAACTCAATCCCTGTTCCCACTTTGAGCGCCAATGTCAAGTGATGGGGGGTGAAGTACACTTACAAACATATTAGGGAAAACCCTTTCAGAACAAAAAATGCGAGGCCAATCTGAGGATTCAAACCAATGAATAAGTCCACGTGTGAAGGAACACGATGTGGTGCTAGTTTCATGATTCCTTGGGTTAGTAATGAGGTAGAATTATTCTCGGGGTATTAAATGTAGGACAGAACAGGAGAGGTCCATCTGCAGGGTGTAAGGATATCACCATAAAATGGGAGAAATCTGTTCCCATTCTAAAGGGATGGCAAACTAAACCAGTCATTACAAAGCAAGAAAGTGGGGAACTATGGATCACTCAGTTTTTTGATAGTGACTTAACTACAACCATTTATACACACAAATATACCAAGAAGCTGTAAACACTGTGCAGAGATAATGGGAACTGCAGATGCTGGAGATTCCAAGATAATAAAATGTGAGGCTGGATGAACACAGCAGGCCAAGCAGCATCTCAGGAGCACAAAAGCTGACGTTTCGGGCCTAGACCCTTCATCAGAGAGGGGGATGGGGGGAGGGAACTGGAATAAATAGGGAGAGAGGGGGAGGCGGACCGAAGATGGAGAGTAAAGAAGATAGGTGGAGAGGGTGTAGGTGGGGAGGTAGGGAGGGGATAGGTCAGTCCAGGGAAGACGGACAGGTCAAGGAGGTGGGATGAGGTTAGTAGGTAGCTGGGGGTGCGGCTTGGGGTGGGAGGAAGGGATGGGTGAGAGGAAGAACCGGTTAGGGAGGCAGAGACAGGTTGGACTGGTTTTGGGATGCAGTGGGTGGGGGGGAAGAGCTGGGCTGGTTGTGTGGTGCAGTGGGGGGAGGGGATGAACTGGGCTGGTTTAGGGATGCAGTGGGGGAAGGGGAGATTTTGAAACTGGTGAAGTCCACATTGATACCATATGGATGCAGGGTTCCCAGGCGGAATATGAGTTGCTGTTCCTGCAACCTTCGGGTGGCATCATTGTGGCAGTGCAGGAGGCCCATGATGGACATGTCATCAAGAGAATGGGAGGGGGAGTGGAAATGGTTTGCGACTGGGAGGTGCAGTTGTTTGTTGCGAACTGAGCGGAGGTCTCCGTGACTCCCTTGTTCGCTCCACACTGCCCTCCAACCCCACCACACCCGGCACCTTCCCCTGCAACCGCAGGAAATGCTACACTTGTCCCCGCACCTCCTCCCTCACCCCCATCCCAGGCCCCAAGATGACATTCCACATTAAGCAGAGGTTCACCTGCACATCTGCCAATGTGGTATACTGCATCCACTGTACCCGGTGCGGCTTCCTCTACATTGGGGAAACCAAGCGGAGGCTTGGGGACCGCTTTGCAGAACACCTCCGCTCAGTTCGCAACAAACAACTGCACCTCCCAGTCGCAAACCATTTCCACTCCCCCTCCCATTCTCTTGATGACATGTCCATCATGGGCCTCCTGCACTGCCACAATGATGCCACCCGAAGGTTGCAGGAACAGCAACTCATATTCCGCCTGGGAACCCTGCAGCCATATGGTATCAATGTGGACTTCACCAGTTTCAAAATCTCCCCTTCCCCCACTGCATCCCTAAACCAGCCCAGTTCATCCCCTCCCCCCACTGCACCACACAACCAGCCCAGCTCTTCCCCCCCACCCACTGCATCCCAAAACCAGTCCAACCTGTCTCTGCCTCCCTAACCGGTTCTTCCTCTCACCCATCCCTTCCTCCCACCCCAAGCCGCACCCCCAGCTACCTACTAACCTCATCCCACCTCCTTGACCTGTCCGTCTTCCCTGGACTGACCTATCCCCTCCCTACCTCCCCACCTACACCCTCTCCACCTATCTTCTTTACTCTCCATCTTCGGTCCGCCTCCCCCTCTCTCCCTATTTATTCCAGTTCCCTCCCCCCATCCCCCTCTCTGATGAAGGGTCTAGGCCCGAAACGTCAGCTTTTGTGCTCCTGAGATGCTGCTTGGCCTGCTGTGTTCATCCAGCCTCACATTTTATTATCTTGTAAACACTGTGCACTTTGCTAAAGAAAAGGCATTAGGTACTATAGCAATAATCCTATACTTGGAAGGAGCAGGGAGCATTCAGTTGGAGGACTTTCAGAGAGAATTTGACATGAAGATGGACATTACCAAACTGTGGGCACAATTAGACCCAAAATGCTTGTGTTTGTTTGAGTATATTTCTTTCACCTTTGTAAGTGGCTGGTAGGCTGACAGACTGAAATGTTGTAATTCAGCGCATGACTCAGCAGTGAAAGCAGTACCGCAGGATATAACAATAATTAGTTCCTAGCTCTTTACAATTATAACAATATAACATCCCACTTTCTTTAAAAAAATAAATAATCCCTTTTTAGTAATACTACTGTTCTGATCGTGCATTTCTTTATCTTCACTAAAGAAGGTTGACAATTGAAGTTTCTAAATAATCTGAACACCAGAAGAGTCTTTTATAGCTTGCATTCTTTTCTCAAAAATATAAATGTTCATTGCATCGCTGTGATGGTGGGATGCTGTGACTTCATCCTAGGGATCTGGCATTGATCGGCATCTGTGATGAGCTGGCATGTTGCACAAGCAATGCTGTTGCTCGTCATGCCACGGAGTCGTGATTGGTGTTGCTAATTTTGTGTCACTTGTTGATGTTGATATTATCTCACTGCTTCGTGATGTTCTGGTTTTCTTAATCATCCTTTCTACTCTTAGAGCTGAGGTGTAGATGGAACGAAACTCTGCTCCTTCTCATTTGCTAACTGGTTTGGTCTCAATGTTTTATGACCTTTGTTAACAACTGTTGCTGGGTTCCACATTTTCATGTTTGAATTTTGTCTATGTAACGTTTATCTTTCAACAGAACAGTGTTAGACTTAGCATGTTTCTTAAAGTGTTGACCTCTTTATATCTATGCCTCAGTAAGTTAGAACACAGAACAGTACAGCACAGTACAGGCCCTCAAGCCCACAATGTTGTGCTGAACTTTTACCCAAAACCTAAGGTCAATCTCGCCTCCACTGCCACCTTATACTATCCTCCATATGCCTATCTAATAGCTGCTGAAATGCCCCTAATGGGGCCGACTCCACTTCCCTCTCTGGTAATGCATTCCACACCCCTACCATTCTGAGTAAAGAACCTACCTCTGACGTCTCCCTGATATCTTCCTCCTTTCACTTTAAAACTATGCCTCCAGTAAAAGCTACTTCCACCCTAGGAAAAAGTCTCTGGCTGTCTGCTCCATCTATACCTCTGATCATCTTGTACACCTCTATCGAGTCACCTCTCATCCTTTATCGTCTAAAGACAAAAGCCCTAGATGTATTACGTTCTCCAAATGATTTAGAGGACAGTATCTTTCTTGGGAGAGTTACCTTACACTTCCTTCCATTGAACAACTCTGAAGGCTATTAGCTTTAAGAAGTGTTAATAAGAATGACAATCAGTCCACATTTGGGTCTTCCTTTATATCTTGGCATTTCAAAAGGGTTCTCTGATTGTGTGGACATGTTGTTCTACAAACCTGTGTCCGTTTGGGAAATGTGGTGGTGATATTGAATCCATACTATTTGGCAAGTTCATATAACTGGTGACAAATGGCTTTCACTGTCACATATTACCCTTTTGACAATCCTTTGCCTGATGAACTTGTACTGCTGAGTTGGTGGTTGCTGGTCTCAAATATTTAATCTTACAAATAAAAGGGGATGTTGTGTAGTAGTCTGCAACCATGAGATACAATTCTTAGTTATGCATGAATAAATCAACTTAGTACAGCATGGTCTTGGTGGTTACAAGAGTAGCTGTCACCTATTTTCAGTGTACGTTAAATGTCGACACCATTCTTTCAATAGCTTTGTAGAATCTTCCCCAGTGAACTGGTCTGAATTTTCACGTCTCTGTCCTCTAAGTTTTTTTTATGGAGAAATTCTTGTATCACTTTGGACTTGGCTATTCTGAAACTGAATATGTAACACATCTCCAAATAAAATGTCATCTCTGCAATATTGCTAGTGCTCTTTCTGCAACTTGTTAGCTCACCCTGGGATCGTTTGCTGATGGATCATCTGTAACTCCTCCATCTTTACTGGTCTCATCTCTAATTTGACTCAGTTTTGATGGTGTTTCATTCACCAAGTGAAGGATCTTTGCATATGAAATCTTTTATCTCATTTTTCTTTCCTGTGGCAATAATCACAAAAGGCTATCAGCTCAAACTACTTTTCCTCTTAGCTTGTCATTAAGAGTGAAATCATAACTCTGAAACTTCGAGAAATTCCTGCTGCAGTCTTGTTGGTGTTGAACACAGATTTTTCTTGTGTGTCTATTCTATAATTAAATTTTTCTTGTTGAGATATGAATAAAATTTCTCGTATCAATACAAGGCGGCCAAAAGTTCTTTTTCTATATTGGTATATCTGGTGTCAGATAGTGTCAGAGCTTTTGCTGCAAATGCAGTCGACTTTCCATTTTGTATCAGGACTATTCCCAGGACTCAGCTTGATTTTATCGGTTGTGTATACTGTACAAGCAACACTCAGCAAAAAGATAGTTAGGTATCCAAACAGGCAATGGCTTTATTCTAGCAGTATGCATACAAGGATAATGCTCAAAACAGACTGTTCAATTCATGGAAGTTTCTTTACGATATTATAGATTTTTTTTACATTCTTATGAATAATCACAAATAGAAATTTGTATGTTATTCTGCTTATTATTACTCGGGAATTTGTTACATGACCAACAACAGTATGATTCTAGTATTGATGTCTCAGTAGAAACCTGGAGGAGTCCCCATTTGGGATAAACACTTTTCATTGTGAGGCTAATCAAGCTCTTGTTGTGACCATGACCAGAGAGGGCATCCCTTAAAAATGCGAGCAGATTCCTATTTACAGCAGTGATCTATCTCTAATGTTAAAAAGTTTTTAAACTTTACACATATTCTTGTGATTATGTAACTTTGTGTAGTCAAATAGCTCAGTCTCCTCTCTACCTGTGCTGTTCTGAATTAAGATTACATTAAATATATTTTATTTCAACACTGAAATTATTTCAGCCAAGCGTCACCCTGTACCAACCTCCCAGCTTGCTTATACACCTGTACGTGCTTCTATATTCTGTCATGTTGTGCATTGTCCCTTTCAAGCTTTCCTCTTAATTCTGTTGGTACTTTACATGGGAGATGAATCACTGGTTTCATTGCTGGGTCAATATAATGTGGTACTCAAAATCTTCAAAGCCTCCAAACAGCTCATCAAAACACTGTCAACATAACTGTATCAGATCTTTCTTGCCTCTGATCAGAGGGTGTTTTTTGGTAGGTGTACTACCTTCAATGTCTGTGATGCCTCCTTCCTGTCATGGATTAATAACATCAGACACAGCTCTTCATAACTGCTTGCTTCTGGAAGAACAGGACCATTCGATTCAGAGGGGTCGAACATAACATTTTAACATCTTCTCCTTTTCAGAACCCCTCTCATTGGAGTTGTAAACAGGAAAATCTCTATAAGTGTGACCCTGCTCGGTTCTAGGTCATCCTTTCTCAGGTAATCATTAACTTTCAGGTTTTTAGGAAAGATCTTCTGCTATAATCCGAATAGGGTTAGGGCTAGCATCCTATCTGTAATGCAGTATCAAGATTCAGATTTATGGCTGAGAGCTTATTTCCCACCCTCTTCCTGATCTGTATGGTTGTGCAAAATTCTTTTCCCTGGGAACTGTTATATCCAGATATTAGAAGACAAGAACATAAGAGCAAGAGTAAGCAATTCAGCCCTTCAAGCCTGCTCCGCGATTTAATACAATCATGACTGATCTCATCTTGGCCTCAACTCCACTTTCCGTAACCCTTCAACCCATCATTAATCAAAAATCTGTCTCCTCCTTCAACTTTATTCAGTATTCATTTGCTGCAATTTTCTGATTCCTTTACCTGTTGTGTTCTCAAACTCATTCCTTTAATTCTCGGTCACCTTGTTGCTGACTCAGATGATTTGTTTCCCATTTTTTCAGTTTGTTTTCCACAGCTTTTCCCAGCGATTGGGTGTTCTACAAGCTCTGGTTTGATCTAATATACTGACTATTTAATTTTGTCTCTGAATATACTTGGTCATTCACAGCCCTTGCAAATCTTTCTGTCCATCTGATGTGCATTTGTTTTTATTGCTTTTTCACCGCTTTAACCTGCTCTTTTTTGAGTCAACTGAAAACTAATCATGTGGGCAAAACTATAAGAAATAAGACTGGAATAGGCAATTTGGCCAACGATATTACTCTGCAATTGAAAGCATTATTGCTGATCTAACATTCCTCATATACACTTCCTGCACTTTCCCTGTAACCTTTTATTCCCCTTCTGATCAAGAATCTATCTACCTCAACCTTAAATATGCTGAAGGATTCTGTCCCCTAAGCTCTCGGTGGCAAGAGGTTCCAAAGACACACAACCATCTGAGAGAAGGAATTCCTCCTCATCTCACTGTATAAATCTGAGTCTATGCCCTCTGGTCCTGGACTCTCCCAGGAAGGAAAACATCTTCTCAGCATTTACCCTGTCAAGTCATTTAAGAATGCTACATGTTTCAATGAGATCACCTCCCATTCTTTGTGAAACTCCAATGAGTAGAGTTCCACTCTGTTTAACCTTTGCCTACAACACAACCCTTTATCCGAGGGATTATTCTAGTGAACTTTCTCTGAACTGCCTTGAATGAAATCACATCTTTCCTTAAATAAGCGATCAAAAATGCTCTCAGTGCTCCAGATGTGGTCTCACTATCACCTTTTACAGTCCATTCATGTTGCAGCTTTATGCAGTTTTTCTCCATTTAAATTGTGTTTTGTTCTTTCGTTCTCCCTTCCAAAATGAACAACATCACGTTCTCCCACATTATACTCCATATGCCAGCTTTTTGCCCATTTACTTAACTAGTCAATAACTTCCTGTAAACTGTTGGTATCACTCTCACACGTGCCTTTCCATCTATTTTTGTAACATCTGCATATTTGACTATAGTACATGCGCTTCCTTCCTCTAAGTCATTAATATGCATTGTAAACAACTGTGATCCCAGCACTGATCCTTGTGGAACCCCACTGGCCACAGATCTCCAAGATCTGTGAAAGAGCCCCTTATCCCCACTTACTGTTTCCTGCCCATCAGCCAATTCTCTATCTATGTCAATATACTACCTCAAATACCATGGGCTCTTACCTTATGACTGAACCTTTTGTGGGGTACTTTGTCGAATGCCTTCTGGAAGTCCAAACACAACAGATCTTCTGGTTCCTCCCATCTTTTCTGATTACAACTTCCTCAAAAACTAATAAATTGGGGGTGGTTATGGCCTAGTGGAATTATCGCTCAGACAATTAATCCAGAAACCCAACTAATGTTTTGGGGAGCTAGGATTGAATCCCACTGGGCAGATGGCATAATTTGAATTCAATAAAAATAATCTGGAATTAAGAATCTACTGGTGACTATTATACCATTGTTGATTATCAGAAAAACCCATCTACCTCACTAATATCCATCGGGGAAGGAAATCGGCCACCCTCAACTGATCTGGCCTACATGTGACCCCAGACCCACAGCAATGTTGTTGACAGTCAACTGCCTTTTGAAATGATCTAGCAAGCCATGAGTTGTAGCAATATCTATGAAGACCCAACAAAGATATGAAAGTGGATGGATGACCTGGCATTGAACTAGGCAATGAAAGACACAATGGGTAAAACACCCCTATTGACTCTGCAAAGTCCTTCTTGCTAACATCTGGGGGCTAATAGCAAAATTGAAAGTGCTATCGCACAAACTAGTCAAGCAACAGCCTGACATAGACATACTGACAGAATCGAAGCTTACAGATAATGTCCCAAACACCACAATCACTATCCCTGTATATTTCCCAAACCATCAGCAGGACAGACACAAGAGACGTGCAAGCACAATGGTTTACAGTCAGGAGGGAGTTGCTCTGGGAGCCCTCAATACTGACTCTGAACACCATGAAGTCTCTTGACTTAACGTTAAACATAAGCAAGGAAACTTCCTGCTGATTGCCACACAGCCTCCTCCCTTGGCTTATAATGAGTACTCCTCCATGCTGAGCAACACCTAGGAAGCACTGAGGGTAACATGGGGAAAAAATGTACTCTGGGTGGGAGATTTCAATGTCTACCACTAACAGTGGCTCGGCAGCAGCACTACTGATTAAGCTGGTTGGCTTGTAAAGGACAGAGCTGCTAGACTGGGTCTGCAGCAGGTGGTGAGAGAACCAGCAAGAAGGAAAAACATACTTGACCTCATCCTTATCAATTTGCTGGCTGTAGGTGCATCTGTCCAAGACAGTGCCAGTGAGACAGATCACTGCTCAGTCCTTGTGGAGACAAAGTCCTGCCTTCACATTGAGGTTGCCCCCATCATGTTGTGTGGCACTATCACTTTGCTAAATGAGACAGACATTGAACACATCTAGCAACCCAAGACTGGACATCCATGAGGCACTGTGGATCATCAACAGTGGCAGAATTATGTTCCAGTACAATTTGTAACTTCATGGCCCAGCATATCGCCTGCTCTACCTTTACCATCAAGTCAGGGAGCAATGCTGGTTCTATGGAGAGTGCAGGAGAGCGTGCCACGAGCAGCATCTGTCTTAACTAAAAATGAGGTTTCAACCTTGTGCAGCAATCAAACAGGGCTACTTGCCAAACAGCTTGAACAGCAAGTGAAACACAGAGATGAGATCTAAGCTCTGCAGTCCTACTGCATCCAGTCATGAATAGTGATAGATAATTAAATGGTTCACTGGAGGAGGAGGCTCCACAAACATGCCTTTCCTTAATGAGGGGTGGGGGGGGGACAATACTTCAATGCAAAAGACAAGGCTGAAGCATTTGTAGTAATCTTCAGCGTGAAGTGCCCCAAATGGATGATCCATCTTGAACTCCTCCAGTTGTCCTTGGCAACACAGACAGCCAGTCTTCAGCCAATTTGATTCATTCAACGTGATGTCAAGAAACAGTTGGAGGCAATGAATACTTCAATGACTATAGGCCCTGAGAGCATTCTGGCAATGGTACTGAAGATGTATGTACCAGAACTTGCCTCTCCCGAGCCAAGCTCTTCCAGTATAGTTACAACACGGATATCTATCCAATAGTTTGGATAATTGTCTAGGGTATATCCTGTACATAGGTAGCAGGTAAAATTCATCCCAGCCAATTTCTACTCCATCAGTCTACTCTTGACCATAAGTAAAGTGGTGGAAGGTGTCATCAACAGTGTTATCAAGCAGCACCTGGTCAGAAATAGCCTGCTCAGTGGTGCCCAGTTTGGGTACTGCCTGGGCCACCCAGCTCCTGACCTCATTACAGTCTTGGTTCAAACATGGACAAATCAGCTGAATTCCAGAGGTGAGGTGAGAGTGATAGCCCTCGACATCCAGGACATATTTGACAAAGAGTGGCATCAAGAATCCCTATCAAAATTAGAATGATTGAGTACTGGGGGCAAACTCTTCACTAGTTAGAGTCATAACGAGCACATAGAAAGATGGTTGTGGTTACTGGAGTTCAGCCATTTCAGCTCCAAGACATCTCTGCAGGAGTTCCTCAGGGTAGTGTCCTAGGTCCAACCATCTTCAGCTGCTTCATCAATGACCTTCTCTCCATCATAAGGTCAGAGGTGGGGATGTTCACCAATGATTGCACAATGTTCAGCGCCATTCATGACTCCTCAGATACCGAAGCAGTCCATGTTCAAATGTTACAATATCTGGACAACATTCAGGCTTGAACTGACAAGGGGAAGTAACATTTGCACCACATAAATGCCAGGTACGGTGCCATCTCCAACAAATGCAATCTAACCAGTTGACATTCAGTGGCATTACCATCACTGAATCCCGCACTATCAACATCCTGGGGGATACTATTGACCAAAAACTCAAATGGACTTGCCAAATAAAAACAGTAGCTAGGAGAGCAGGTCAGAGGGTTTGAATACTGTGGTGAGGAACTCATCTCCTGTCTCCCCAATGCTTGTTCACCATCTACAAGTCACAGGTCAGGAGTGAGATACTCTCCATTTGTCTGGATGAATGCAGCTCCGGTAACATTATGATGCTTGACACCATCCAGGACAAAGCAGCTCATTTGATTAGAGATAGTAGGAGTCTGAGATAACAAGGTGTGGAGCTGGAGGAACACAGCAGACCAGACAGCATCAGAGGGGCAGGAAAGCTGATATTTCAGGTCTGGACCCTGCTTCAAAAATGGGGGAGGATATGGGGGCTGTGAAATAAATAGAGAGAGGCAGGGGCAGTGATAGATGGTAGACAGTAGAGCAAATGGGGGGGACAGAAGATGGACAGGTCAAGGAGGCAGGGGTGAGAGGGAGGGTCGGTCATGGGATGAGGTCAGGAGTGGGGAGATTTTCAAGCAAGTAAAGTCCACATTGAGACCATTGGGTTGTGGGCTTCCAAGGCAGAATATAAGGTGCTGTTCTTCCAGTTTCTGGGTGGCATCATTTTGGCACTGGAGCAGGCCCAGTGTGGACATGTCATCCAGGAAGTGGGGGATGGGGGTTGAAGTGGTGTTGTCATTTGTCGCAAACTGAACATAGGTGTTCTACGAAGCAGTCTCCGGGCTTCCACTTGGTCTCCCCGATGTAGAGGGGGCCACTTTGGGAACAGTGGATACAATGGACCACATTAGAGCATGTGCAGGTGAACATCTGCTTAATGTGGATGGTTTTCTTGGGGCCTGGGATAGAGATCGGGGGAAGGTGTGGGGCAGGTGTAGATCCTTCTGCGTTTGCAGGAAACGTGCTGGGGTGGTGGGGCTAGTGGGGAGTGTGGAGTGGATGAGGAAATTGCCAAGAGAGCAGTCCGCCTAGAAGGCAGATAAGGGTGGGGAGGGAAATATATCATTTGTACTGGGGTCAGATCACAGGTGGCAGAAGTGGCGGAAAATGATGTATTGAATCCAGAGGTTAATGGGGTGATTTGTGAGGACAAGGGGAATTCTGTCTTTGTTTTTATTACAGGGAGGGGGTGTGAGGGATGAGGTGCAGGAAATGCAAGAGATGCGGTTGAGACATTTTCGACAACTTGGAGGGGTGAATTGCAGTCCTTGAAAAACGAGGATATCTGGGAGTGGATTGCCTCATCTTGGCAGCAGATGCGGCCAAGGCAGAGGAATTGGAAATAGGGGATCGCATTCTTGAAGGAAGGTGGGTAAGAGGAGGTGTAGTCTAGGTAGCTGTGCAAGTCGCTGGGCTTGAAATAGATATCAGTTTCAAGGTGGTTACCACACATGTAGACAGAAACGTCCAGGAAGGAGAGATAGGTATTGGAGATGGTCCAGGTGAACTTGAGGTTGGGGTGGAAGGTGTTAGTAAAGTCGATGAACATTTGATTCACACAAGCACCTATTCCCTCCACACCAACTCACAGTAGTAGCAGTTATGCTATCTACAAGATGCACAGGAAAAATTCACAAAAGATCTTTAGACAAGACCATCCAAACCCATGACCACTTCCATCTTGAAGGACATGGACAGCAGATACATGGGAACACTATCTCCTGCAGGTTTCCCTCCAAGTCACTCACTGTCCTGACTTGGAAACGTATCACATTCCTTCACAGTTGCTGTGTCAAAATCCTGGAATTCCCTCTCTGATGGCATTGTGGGCCTATCTACAGCATGTGACCCGCAATAGTTCAAAAAGGCAGCTCACCACCACCTTGTCAAGTGCAGCTAGAGACTGGCAATAAATGCTGACGAGCCAGCAAGGCCCATGTCTCACGAATTAATTTCAAAATTGAGTCGGACACTATTTTCCTTTCACAAAGTCGTGCTGTCTCCACTGAATGAGATAACAAGGTGTAGAGCTGGATGAATACAGCAGGCCAAGCAGCATCAGAGGAGCCAGAAGGCTGATGTTTCAGGCCTGGAAGGGTCTAGGCCCGAAACATCAGCCTTCCTGCTCCTCTGATGCTGCTTGGCCTGCAGTGTTCATCCAGCTCTACACCTTGTTATCTCATTCTCCAGCATCTGCAGTTCCTACTATCTACTGAATTAGATTGCGATTTTCCAGTAGTTGGTATTTTCATCTTCCTACATGTGACTTCACAGTGTCTAGTTGTGTGAGTGGCTTACGGTACTGATTTATCCTTTCTAATTTTTTAAAAAAAACTATTTAAATAAATCTGTTCAGACATGTTATGGCACACCTCTGGAGCAGCTGAGACTTAAACCCAGGTCTCTGCCAATGAACTTCTGTTTCGTGCTTGACAGTGAGGAAAACTCAAAAGAGTAGATCTAGTCACTTTCATGCGTGTCCTTCAATTATAAATTCCTGGCTGTATTTCTTTTAATCTTGCCTTCTCATATCAAAACAAAGTTCCTCTGAAACTTTTAATATTTCAGTACAGTTCTTAGAAAGTATTTTTAAACCAGGTTGGCCTTAAAACTCGAGGATGGAAAAACCTTCAATAAGCTCATTTTCAGGTGTTTTAAATCAAACTGCCGTGGGTAAAGAATGTTAAATACGTGAAGGGGGAGCCATTACTTTCGATTGTTTTCCGTTTGCATTGGCTTTTGACAAATTTCATATTCCTGTTTACACGCATGAAATTTAAGGGACCCCTGAATTTTAACGTCACCTCCGTAATTTCGAATGCACTTTGATCATAATTTTCCGATTAAATTAGAAACGAAAGGTACACCCACTTTTGCCAAACAGCATTTATCCTAAATTTATATAAATAGTGGCATCGTGAACTGTGGTTATATTCGCGCTGACATTAATGATGTTAATCTGTCATTTGCGGTCCTCTGTTTTCTTCTTTATTTCTTGCAAATTGCAGCATTATATTTTTACTTTTCGATGGGAGCTGGTATCTATTAACAAAAATGTAAACAAAAACAGAAGTTGCTGGAAAAGCTCAGGGCGTCTAACACCAGCTGTGCAGGGGAAAAAAAATCAGTTAACCTTTCGGGTTCGGTGACCCTTCCTCAAAATGAAAATGTAACAAGTGGACGAAACCTTGTGATTATTGCTACCATCGTATAAATTGCTCCGGTAGATTAATTACATCAAGCTCTGAGTTGTGCGGCGTGCTGCACAAGGCTCCAATTTAATTATTTAGTTCATACAATAAATGAAACTAAATTCTCGTGTCTATTTTTACGTGTTACAATGTGTACAGTCCATCTGGAAACTGCTGGAATCATATAGTTCCCTTTTAATGCACTTGCGTAGTACGTAGTGCTTCAAATGTATTACAATGATATTCGGCTGAACCGTGTATCTAATTCTAAATGAATTCCGTAGTTTAGTTGCAGAAGCTACTACCGACATACAAGGTAACAATTTACTCTGTTTCTACATCTAAGAAAGTGGTGGTTACGTAAAAGATGAAAAGGAAGATAAACATGAAAGGTTCCACCGAGATTTGAACTCGGATCGCTGGATTCAGAGTCCAGAGTGCTAACCATTACACCATGGAACCCTCATTAGCTGGCCCCTGAATAAGCAGTTTTACTCTTTGTTTACGACAGTTGTTTGTGAGTAGATTAAAATGTAATTTTTTATTGTACTTTTACAAATTAGGTGCACCACAGAGTGCAAACATTGTAAACTGAAATCAAAATTCACCGTGTACACCCGCTAAGACTTCAGTGTGTGTTAAAATGCCAACTTTAATGCCAAGCAATCAAGCCCTTCACGAGACGTGAATTATACAAATTGCTTCGGCATGCTTCCACTTCGAGAAATTTGTGAAAAAAAGGAATATTTGCAGAGCACCCATAGGTTCTTAAATGGCTGTACTGTAAATTATGTTTTCCCGCTTTGATGATAATCCTAAAATTAATACCAACACAGTAAAGTATTCAGCTATATTAAAATAGTTTCACATCACTTCACAATCCTTTGTTAAAAGCACAATTGTTATATAACCTTCAGGTTGTTCTACCAGGAGAAAAGAATAGCCTATTTATTGAACACTTGTTATAAACTGGAAATAAATTTTGAAGGTTCATGTAGTCCATCAAACATTGCCCTCGGTTCCACTTCCAGCCCGAACACCCCTCAGCACCCATGTCACTGCCGGCACCACTCCTCCTCCGTGCGCATGTCATGCTCGGCACCTTCGTTCCTTGGTGCGCATGTCACTGCCGGCACCACTCCTCCTCCGTGCGCCTGTCATGCTCGGCACCTTCGTTCCTTGGTGCGCATGTCACTGCCGGCACCGCTCCCCCTCCGTGCGCATGTCATGCTCGGCACCTCCGTTCCTTGGTGCGCATGTCACTGCCGGCACCGCTCCCCCTCCGTGCGCATGTCATGCTCGGCACCTTCGTTCCTTGGTGCGCATGTCACTGCCGGCACCGCTCCTCCTCCGTGCGCATGTCATGCTCGGCACCTTCGTTCCTTGGTGCGCATGTCACTGCCGGCACCGCTCCTCCTCCGTGCGCATGTCATGCTCGGCACCTTCGTTCCTTGGTGCGCATGTCACTGCCGGCACCGCTCCTTCTCCGTGCGCATGTCATGCTCGGCACCTTCGTTCCTTGGTGCGCATGTCACTGCCGGCACCACTGCTCCTCTGCGCATGTCATTGCCGGTCTCCTAGCGACGGTTTGTACACTGTGCAGTTGCTGGTCCCATTGAAGATTCGCCTCTAAACAATAAGTCATGGCCAAGGAAACTGAGGACTTCTCGCAACTCGAACTGGAATCCATCATTGGTTTTAACGGTGGGAGGCAGCAGCTGAGGTCGCACGGTGTCTGTTCTCTGGTTGTTGTGGTCACACTCTGGCGTCTGTTTCTCCCGAAACTGCGTCCTTGCTCTGACTGAGGACACGCACGATGTCCATAGTGGGGCTCCTGTGTAGATTAGATTAGATTAGATTCCCTACAGTGTGGAAACAGGCCCTTTGGCCCAACAAGTTCACACTGCTCCTTGAAGCATCCCACCCAGACCCATCCCCCTATAACCCACACACCCCAGAACACTGCGGGCAATTTTAGCATGGCCGATTCACCAACCTGCGGGAGGAAACCGGAGCAACCAGAGGAAACCCACGCAGACACGGGGAGAATGTGCAAACTCCACACAGACAGTCGCCCGAGGCTGGAATCGAACCCGGGTCCCTCGTACTGTGAGGCTAGCCACCGTGCCGCCCCCACTCGCTTACAAGGGAGCCAGCCCGACTGCTCCAGGGCTTTTAAAACTTAATTGCATTCTGAGACCATTGCACTGGATTTGCACAGAAAGTCTTACCAAGACCTTGCTGCTCATGCCCTGATTCTGCCTAAGTCGGCATTCCCTCTTTCCACTGTCCTCGCTGACCTACATTGTCACCCAATCAAGAAATGCTTCGATTTTAAAGGTCTCGGTGCTGTTTTGAAATCCCTCACTGGCTTTCCCCATATCTCCGTAATCTCCTTCAATACGTCAACTCTGCGCGATCTGTGCGCTCCTCCAAATGACCTGTTGAGCATTGCTAAATTTTATTTTCACTGTTAGCTGCTGCACTTTAAATTACCAAGCCTTGAACTCTAGAATTAATTCCCCGAAGTTCTCGGCCTCTCTAGCTCTTTTCCCTTCTTTAAAGTGTACCTTAAACTCACAAAGAAATAGCAAGAACTGCCGATGCTGGAGTCAGAGATAACACAGTGTAGAGCTGGAGAAACACAGCAGGCCAGGCAGCATCAGAGGAGCAGGAAAGCTGACGTTTCAGGTCGGGAGCCTTCTTCAGAAATCAGAAATGATCCTGCGGAGGAGGAGCGGTACCTGCCCCTCTGATGCTGGCAGGCCTGCTGTGTTCTTCCAGCTCCACACTATTATCTTTATCTTAAACTCGCAAGTTTGATAAGATGTGGAGGTGTCGGTGTTCAACTAGGGTGCGCAGTCAGAAGTCTAACTTTGATCAAGTTTTTGGTCGCCTCTCAAATGCCTCCTTATGTGCCGCGATGTCAAAATGTGTTCGATAATACTCGCACAAAGTGCCTTAAAATTTAAATATAATTCTTTTTTGTCTCTTTTCCCATCACTTCAGATCTTTAATTGAGCACTTCTGCAAAACTTAAAAGTTCATAATAGTTAAACTTATTAAGAAATATCTATGCCCAGCATTTTTAAGGATATAATGTTCTGGAGTAGGACGATTCAACAGAAATGGCAATCCAACCGTATATATTTTCAACTAAAAGCAAAGCAGTGTGGACGCTTGAAATCTGAAATAAAAGCAGCAAGTGCTGGAGAAACAGTGTCTGTTGCGACGGAGACAGAGTTAATATTTTGAGTCAACAGGATTTGTCATCAGAGCGGCACTCACTATAGACTGAAGTGGTTAGGACAATCCACAACAGATTAAACATTTTGAGAGCACAGCATAATGTAACACATAGCGTCCTTTAAAAATATGAACATTGTTTAATTCTGGTTCAGTTTAAATTAGATTGCATTTTTTTTACAGGGAAAGTACCTTCTGGCTTAACTGTACATCCTGATTGTGAAAATATAATTTATCCTCTGGGATGTACAGCTGTTGTACAAAATCTGAAGACTAGCCAACAGGCTTTCCTGGAAAGCCATACCAACAACATCTCCTTTCTTGCCGTTAGTAGGAGTGGAAGATATATTGCAACAGGACAGGTCACTTATATGGGTTTTAAGGTAAGAAGAGTGATTTGTTTTACAGACTTTTGCCCTGAGCAAATTTAATTCTGCAGAGCATGTGGAATTTAGAATATCAATAACTTGAAATTAACCTTTTTTTCTCCTTACTAAACACATTTGCAAAAATGAAGTAGTTGAAGCGTGTGCAGGGTAAAAACAGAAGATTTTGTATATAAAGGTTACCTCATCTGTTGAGACCCAGAATGCAAAGTAAATTATCCTCTTATTCAAACATTTAGATTAACCATCTAGACTTGTAGATATTCATGGAAGGAGAAAAAAGGAATACACAACAATTTAATTGACGGTAGCCTAATTATGGCCATTCATGTACACATTTTGGCTGCTGCTCTGGACATGAGTACATCTGTTTTATCTCCTTTCTTTCTCTCTTTGGCTCCTCTTCTACCTTCTTATTCTCCATTTCCTAATCCCCACCCCCCACCCCCTTATTGCAATCCCTAAATGAGCCTATTGTCCTCTGTCTTCCTGATGTCACCCCAAACTTCAGTCACTCTTGGGTAAGACCAAAGCTGAATTATATATTACTTATGGCATTCCTTAAAGACCACCAAAGCACCCATTGTTTGCAGCTTATGACTAAGGGTCATTGTTACCTATACTTTTATCTGGTATACACAAGTGTCAAAATTTAATAACTTCCTTTCCGCACCCACTCACTTTCACCTCAATCATCATAGTGGCCTTGGGCTTGATCCACAGACTTTACCCTTGCCATCCTCAGTCTTATTGTGGTTGATCTCACTGATATCATATTTTTGACAAAATCCTGTTTTACACCATCTGCCCTGGCCAAACTACCAGGGTGGCAGTGTGCTTCATGTGATCAAATCCCATCATGGTCTCTCTATTCCTACTGCCTGGGTACATTTCCCATCTTTGAGCACTTATTGTTATTTGTTCCATTAGACTCTTTTAATATCCTTATTTATTGACTGCCTCTCAAATCTTCACACTGCTGTGCCCTGGTAGAATGTGTTAAGGACCAGAGCAGATGCCTCAAAATATATTAAGAACATAGCCTAGACCTTAACATTTTCTTATTTTAAAGGTAAATGTGAGGTCCTGTGTTCAAGATACAATTTACTTGGCCAAATTACTTGACATTAAGCAAAACACAACTTATTCAAACACTTTAGTTAAAATACAACAAAAGAAAGACAACTTTGAAACTTAATTCTATTAAAAAAAATTAACAGAATACTAGCTCCAGTAAGTGTTACTAATTATCTGTTCTAATATAGTAACATCCCATAAACACACCCTTGGCAAAAAGGAAAATTCAGAAAAACAGATTGTCTCCTGTGTAATCCTGTCAGCAAGGATGAGATACATGCAGCAGCCTCCCAGAGAGAGAGAGAGAGAGAGTGTAGCAGCCAGAAGAGATTCACTGCCTCCCAACTGAACTGACACTCCAACAACAACTGCCGAAAGCTGACAAAAATCTGGAACTGGGAGGGCTTGACCGCACCCACTCAGGCTCACTTTCTCTCTGAAAGAAACCAGGACAAAACACACACCTTAAAGCCACAGTATTATCACAAATGTGTGCAATCATGCAGGGGCAAGCTCCGAATACCAGTGCTTACCTGGGTGCACAATGGCCTTTTGAATATGGTGCCAACACCAGTGATACCAGTAAAAGCCAGGATATCCAAGAATATTTCTGGCCATGGCAAGTAGCGGAATTGGGCTAGCACTGGATAAGGGGGGCGGGGGGGGGGGGGGGGGGTGGGGCTGTGGTGGTGGATGCCATAGGTGCATGGTACATAGGTAATGAGATGAGTTTGAGTGATAGCATGTAAAACTTGCTAGAAAACTTCCTTGAAGAGAGGAAACCTTCCATGAAATTCAATGAAAATGACACTTTGCTAAAATATGATAAGATTTCAGCCCATTGTCTTTATTGTGAACATCAGATCAACGGCAGATTAACTTTAATTTAACACCAGAATTACCTCTAATAAATGAAGTTTTTAAAAATTCTAAACAGAAATACTTATTTTTCATTTCAAGTCCTCAACACTTGATTTTGTGAACATTTGGCATAACATATGAATGATCCACTGTACTAAGGGTTCATATTGTAATGAGAGGTATTCAGTGTAATTGACTGAAACCTGGGTATTGTATATCTTTATAGGCCGATATCATCATCTATGACTATGTTGAAAAAATAACTCATGCAACCATGACACTTCACCAAGCCAAAGTTGAAGCATTGGCATTTTCCCCAAATGATCTCTATTTGGTGTCTCTTGGCGGTCAGGATGATGGCAGGTAACAGAGGGGACCTATTGTAAAATTGAAGTCAATGCAAATAATGTGAAAACATTCCACTAACTGGAATCATTTGTAACACAAAGAAAATTTTTCTGAAAAAGTTGCTAAAATAGTCACCTGGTATGGCCATTTCTCAAAAAGAAATTGAATCAATGTATCAAATTGACAACCTGATAATGGTTAACGTTCCTGGAAAATGTTAACTGTTACACTCTTCACAAATGTTGCATTTTCTATTTTTATTATATATTCTCTTTATCCAAAATGCATTGTTCTTGGCAAAGCAAAATGATTGTGATTGTTAAAGGCCAATCATTTCAGTCTTGGATGTTTTTAGGGCAGTTTCTTGGGCCTAATGATCTACAACTGCTTTATCAATGACCTTTTCTCCAACAAAAGGTCAGAGTGCAAAGGTTGTCAAGGATTATAATATTTATTTCCATTCAAAACTCCTCAGATAATGAACCAGCCAAAAGGCACATGCCACAAGACCTGAAAAACATTCAAGTTCAGGCTTGTAATATGACAAGTGACAATTTTCCATATTATTAGCCCACAATGGCCATATCCAACAAGAGAAAATCAAACCATTTCCCGTTGATGTTCAATAGCATTGATTTTGCTGAATACCCACCCATCCGTGTCATGGGAATCTCCATTGACCATAAATGTATTTGGACCAAAAGTATAATGTTGCTAAAATCCTGGCTATTCAATGGTGAGTGACTCACCTCCTAACTCATGAAACTTTTCCACATCTACAAAGCACAAGTCAGTTCCCTGATTGCCTCAATGTGTAGAGCTCAAACAAAGTTAAAGAAACACAACATCATTCAGGACAAAACCATCTATTTGATTGCCCACATTTACGTTAACTCTGTTGATCACCAATGCATAATGACTTCAGGATTTTCATCTGTTTTCATCTGTTTCGTCCGGCACCTTTCCCTACAACCACAGGAGGTGCTACACCTGCCCCTACACCTCCCCCCTCATCTCCATCCCAGGCCCCAAGAAAACCTTCCACATTAAACAGATGTTCATCTGCTCCTCCGCTAATGTGGTCTATTCTATCCACTGTTCCCAGATGTCCAATCGTAGAATCACATCTGATGTTGAACATTATGTTGTGTGTTTTGCAAGATCAGGCTGGTTGAATACAGTCAGCAGCTTCCCTGTTTCAGTCAGCCAAAGAGATTTCCTGTTCGCTATGATTCACAAATCATTGGAACATACAGCCTACACAATAGCATTGCAATGAAACTGAAACATTCCATGTGGTCTGCAATAAACAATATTTGCTGGATAATCCTGAGTGCATGAAGAATTACACCACTTAACACTTGGATTATCATTTGGGTTCTCAGTATGATGCAATTGCATGTATTGAGAGCTATATAAAGAAATACACATCACCCTGTTCTTCAAAGGTGCCTTGATAGGGTGTTTCCTCTTGCAGGACAATCTAGGACATTATCTCAGGGTATTATCTCAAAGTAAGGGGTAGCCCAGTTAAAAGAGATGAGGAGAAATTTCTTCTCTCAGAGGGTAGTGAATCTGTGAAATTCTTTACCTCAGAGCTGTTGAAGCTATGTCACTAAATTTATTCAAGTTTGACACAGACAAATTAGTAAGTGAATTAAGATATATGGGGGGGAAGGGTAGGATAGTGAAGTTGAAGGTTATCAGATCAGTCATGATTTCATTGAATGGAAGTATAGATTCAATGGGCTCAACGACCTACTTCTGGATCTACAACTTATGGTCTCATATAACGTATGCTATGCAGACTGATCAATAAAAGTAAAGAATGTTTCTTGGAAATTAAAAATATCTAAGTTGTTGTTTTTGAAGGAATTTTTTAAAGTTCTTCGTTCAAGTTGTTTTACTAGTTCCACAACGTAAGTAGTTCTTTGCCTGGTATATCAGTGCAACACCAGCAGAGAGAGAAGGAAAGTGAGAAAATAAGAGAGATTATGGAAGTTATACCCACTGAGGGTACAGGCCAATATAAGTATGTCACTTAGAAAATCAACGGGGGTGAAGTTGAGGAAAATTGGTTCAAATACAGTTACTAGCGCAGATGTGAGTTAACACAAACACTGACAGTCTAGGAACTAAGCAGTTCAATAGGTGTAGATTCATCACTTTGATGTCTCAGAATTCTGACACCTTGGTCCCACAGGTCGACAAGGCCTCTATGTCAAATCACAAAAATGAGGTTGGATAAATTCTAAAACTATTATACATAGTGCAGTTAAAGAACAATCACAATGTCTTCCAGTTCCCTTTTTAAAAATGATTTAAGCTACAAAAATTGCTAGATTGTTATCTTTTTATTTCTGTTGGCCTTCACAGTGATTAAGAAACTTTACGTCTTTTGCTTTTTCCCTATTGCAGTGTTGTCATTTGGAATATTGCAACAAAGTCATCTATCTGTGGCAGTCCTGCTTGCGTTCCCACTGCAGGAAATGCATTTAGTGTAAGATTTGCTAACAATATGGATGATACCTTCATTACAGGAGGAACGTAAGTTGGAAAAGAAAATTGAGATTATCTTAATCAGAGCTAATGGCAAAAACACTCAAATCTATCCATTTCTACATTGGTTGTGCTCTGAGCTTTCTTCAAGATCTTGATAGTATACTGAAACAGAAAGAGCAGCTCAAAGCAAGCAGAAGTCAGGGTGGACAATTGAGGACCCACATAATACATTAATTCCTGTAAGAGATTCCATGCTTTCTTGCTGTTCTGAAAATTAGTATTTTAAGCATAAAAACATCTAAACGCATTAAGCACTCTATATTTTAAAAATTGTAGAAATGTTCCTCTTTTTGTGTATCGCATTTTAATACCATCAACATTAAAATATGTAGAAAATACAGTGAAGATGACAGTAAATCAAAACAAAATAAACGCAAAAGCCTTTAAAACATGGTTTTAAGTAGTGACTTTGAATTAATCTATTTGAAAATATTCATTTTAAATTTACCCCAGTTTGGTGTAGGTGCAGGAAACTCACATTCTCAGTTTCATTGCAAGAGATAGTTGTATTTTATTTGGTAGGATTTCTGAAAAGTTTCCTCAAGGGAACAATGATAGATGAAATTTACATGTAATAATTCTTTGGAGTCAATTACTTCAATGTAAATTTTCTCAGATTGAAAAAAATACACATTCATTCCTGTGCTTTAATTACATTAAAACCTTACAGGAAATTCCAGCCAAATATGTTGGTTTAGATGATTTTCACCTGAAATACTATTAAAATAGGCATGTGTACAAGGTAATGTTCTTTTGGTTATTCATTTTCTTTTCCTAGTGGTACACTACGTCTCTGGCTCTTAGATTTACCCAACAGAAAAATCCGTCCCACGGAATGTCAAACTGGACCTTTGAAAAGAATGATCAACTGTATTGAGGTGAGTGACACTTTTATTGCTCTGTTCTCTCCATGTACAGTTTTATTTAGAATAAGATTATCTCAAAGGATTGTCATTCATATAAATAACAGTACCTTCCATGTTATTGGTGATCATAGAATCATACAGCACAGAAGAGGCATGTCAGCCTATCAAGTCTTCAAGACAAAGCGACTACCTTGACCTACATTAGTCCCACTTTCCAAGACTTGGCCCATAGATTCAGATGTAGTAACATTTCCAATGTTCATCCAAGTACTTTTTAAAGATTGTGAGGTTTCCTGCTTAAATACACTCCCAGGCAGCACATTTCGGATTACTAACATTCTCTGAGTGAAAAAAAGTTTCCACAAATCCCCTCAAAACCACCTGTCTGCCACCTTAAAATTTCTCCCCTGAGTTATTGACCCTTCAGTTAAGGGGAACAGTTTCTTTCTTTCCATTCTGTCCATGGTCCTTCTAAAATTATACACCTCAATCAGGTCATCTCTCAACTTTCTGTGCTCTAAAGAAAACCACCCAAGCTTATTCAGCTTCTGTTCATAATCTACTCCATCCCAGGCAACATCATGGTGAATCTTCTCTGCACCCTCTCCAGTGCATACAGTGCTGTGACCAGAATTTTACCCAGTATTCCAGCAGTAACCAAATTCCTATATAGCTCCAACATAAACCCCCTGCTCTTATAACCTATGCCACAACTGATAAACGCAAGTGTTTCTGATGCCTTCTTAACTTCTCTGTTAATCTCAAAATGTTACAGACCTAACACAAGACTCAATGTCTCCTCCCTCACTGTAGAATATTTTTTCTGACATGTGGGCAGTTTCTTTATAAAGCAACTGACAAATAGCTTGATCCCCATCTCAATGTCTTGCAATATAAGAGCCCCTAAAGCAATGTTGTTTCCATCAACAGTGACTTTGAATAACTTCTCATAATTGGGTATGGCTAAAACCAATACAATTGTTAACATAGCTTTCAAATTTTCAAAGGCACTTTGACATATGTTATCCATTCAAATTTTCTGCATTTTCTCAACAAATTCTTCAAATGTGCAATGACAAGTTCAGTACAAACTAATAATAAAATCTATTCATGCCAACACAGCATAAAATTTCACATTTTGTCCCAGCCTGTACTTTCACTTCTACAGTTGCTGCTTGACCTTGTCCCACAGTAGATGCCCAATGAAGTCACCTTTGCTTTGGCAAATTCATTCTTACCCAGATGTAAACCTAGATTGACCCTTTGTAGCTGATCAAACAGTTCAACCAAGTATGTAAATATTCTTCCCAGCTTTGGCTCAAAACAAACAAATCATTATTCTATAAAGTAGTTACCAAATTCTTCGATTATTTCACTGGATAATCATTGAAATGTTGTTGGTGCATTTTTCTTTCCAAATCATATAGCTTTAAACAAATAAATTCCATCCAGTGTTACAAAAAGTAATAATTATTTAGGTCACTCATGTAAAGGAACATGCAAAATAACCCTTTGGTATGTCCATTTTTGTGGCAAACCAGGTGTGTCTCATTTGATTGAAGCAGTCTTTCAGTCTAGGTGTAGGATATGAGTCAGCTTTTGTTATTATATTGGTTTTATGATAATAAATGCATTAGGTTCGTGACCCAGCACAATAGATGAACATCAGCTATTTGTTTTGGTCCAGTAGTGTCATTACCTATCATGAACATAATCTATCAAATAAAGCAAAAGACTGCAGTTGCTGGAAATCTGAAATAAAAACTCAGCAGATCTGGTTGCATTTGAGGAGAGAGAAACAGGCTTTTCATTTTGCATCCAGTATGACTCTTTTGTGGAACCTTAATTCCAGCACATTCCCTACATTAATAATCATGAAACATTTTTCCTGGCCCACAGATTGAATTATAGTTCTGCAAACTAGCCTTTCTAAGTAAGCTTGATAGTTTTCTGCAAGATAAGACATGATGCTATCAAACTTCTTAAGTACTTTTTTTATTCAATCTGATGGGTGGACAGTTGGACATTTGAATTTCCCTTTTGCCATTGCTCTGATGTTTCTATTTTAAACCCTACTTCCTTCACCACCAAAAGTACCCTCATCTCCCATCTATCATCCCTATTATAATCTCTTTTCAACATCTTAACAGGACACACTCACTGATTGTTTACCATGTCAGTAGCACTTACTATATAAGTTACATAATCAAGTTTCTTCTTGATGCAATAAGATCCAGTACAACTTGCTTTTAATGATTTCCCAGAGACTGTCACCAACACTAATACCTTGTCTTCTGCAACACAACTTTGAACTTTGGCCTTGTTATCTGCTTTAGTTTTCTTTATTTATCGAGGCTTTTCCTTCACCAGCTCCAGTGCATTGGTTAGTTTTTCTTGTCAATTTGAGACATAGATTAGGAACATTCTCAAACTGGGGATAATCAGGGGTCATTCATTTAAAATGTAGACAAAGGAAAAAAAAGTTGTTGCAGGGGGCCAAACTGTTTTCCTCAAAAGGCAATGGAAGCAGAGACTTTGGGTATTTTTTAATGCAAACGTAGATTCTTGATAAACAAAGGAGTAAAGGCCATCAGAGGTGGGCAGAAATGTGATGTAATAGGAGCAGCCATGAATGGTGCACCAGGCTTGAGAAGCAAACTGGCCTACTTCTGCTGCTAATTCATGTTTCATAAAACAGAGTTCAAAAGGGGTGGAAAAGCTTGCTCCTGTGCCTGTGTTTCAAGAACATCCCAAATTAATCAATGCAGCTCAAGTGCGTACCTCATTGGGAATATTCCAATGTCCAAGAGTTTTTGTTAATGAGGCCATTGAATTCTCACAATTTGTTATGATCCCAACTGATAGTAATACTGGACAAGCTAGATTCAAGAGTGAACCCTGGTTTGATAGACCAGCTTTAGTTTTACTGTTCCTTGACCATGCTGGTCAGTCACTGAACATGTTTACAAGAGGCTGCAAATGTGATTTTCACAAAATATGGTCAAACGTCTATTAGGAAAAAAACTACACTACACTGTAGAAGACTTAGTTGAAACACGGTCCTCACAAGTATTAAAAACATCACAACTGTGCAGTACCCAAGCAGTGAAAGGCCACCCTATTTCCACTGTAAAATTCCTTGTGCAATGGACATGGCTGAATAAATATAACACTATATCAACAGCATCATTAGAGCCAGACTTTCAACAGATAACCTGCTCTTCACCACTCTTGGCATTTTCCTTGCCTCCTGTGCCAACAGACAACTCATTTTCCCATAAAGGAATATTGCAAATCCTGCTTCATTGGAAAACCCAACACAAACATTTGTTTGCAAGCTATCACTAAAATTGATTGTCTTCTGGGTAGTTCCTGCTTTCTAAAAAAAATGGGTTTTTATTTCAACTTCCCTTCGTTATATAACAACTTCTTGCTATTTAAAAGACCAATTTCTTTTCTCTCTTCTACCCTTGTTCTCAAGGCGTTTTGTTATCTACCTCAAGGGATTTTTAAAGGCCTCATTTAAATGCATGTAAACAAATTTCCAAACAAACCAGCTTCACTCCTAGAACTCAACAATGAAGACAAAACTATGTTCATCCCTTCTTAACTCTCATTATATATAGGAAGTAAACGTTAAACTTAAAGCCAAACATGATCCTGTCAACTTTAGAATCTATGTTTCCAAATAATAATAAAAATGTTGCAAAATGCATTTTGCACAAAGCATTATGAGATGTTTTATTGCAATTTGATAATCGATTACATTTAATATGAAAGCTATCAAATATATGTTTAATGAAACATTTCTAAATGAGTTGTTACCTTAAAAATATAATTCTTGTTATAATTTTTATTGAGTGATTGCCTGAAATTTTTTCCACTTTCACCATAAATATGAAGCTGACCTCATGGTTTCATCACTTCTTCACTGATAGGTAGCAAAAGATGATAGTTTCTTCTATTGTGGAACTACTTCTGGTGATATTTTGATGATCAGCATGAAAACTGGACTTCTGAATAATTATGGACCAATAAAGAATAAGTTCAGTTTGGTAAGCTGTGAACTTGATCAGTACAGTTTGTAAAGTGCCAAGATGATCCAGTTGTATTTTCAATTAACTAAAGCAAAGGGAATTTGGAAATCATGGAGTTCTTGATGATTGATGTAGTCGCCACTACATAATGCAATTATGCAAATTGCATAAATAATTTATTATTTGTACTATTTATCACATATGTCCACATGCACTTGATCATGTACATTTAATAGAACATATAAAGAGGTCCAAAACCTACATGATGTACTTTTTACAGAGAATAAAGTATCTTATTTCTTCATTCAGCAAGATCATTATAATCTTTCAATGAAACTAGAGTGATCACAATCACTCCATCAACCAGCCACAGACACACTTGTATCAAATAGCACAAATGCACAATCTACATAACTTAAATCATCTGATAAAAAACCAAAGAAAGTGCAGATGCTGTGAATCAGAAACAAATGTAGAAATTGCTGGAAAAGCTCAGCAAATTTGGCAGCATTTGTGAAGAGGAATCAGCGTTAACATTTTGGCTTTGCTGACCCCTCCTCAGAACTGGTGGTAACTGGAAAATGTCGAATATTGCAGAAGAAAGGATTGCGGCGAGGCACTAAGGAGTAAATAATAGGTGGGGATCAAGCCCAAAGAGAGAACAGTTGGCCAAGGGAGTCGGTAATGATCTGGCTAGGAGGGTGAATAGGTGTTAATGGAGACTATTTGTAATGAACAATGGGTTGTGTGTAATTGCAGATTATGTGCTCACAAGGCTTGGTGAGTGAGGTTAGGGGCTAAAACATCGGAGAGTTCAAGCCGTAAAGTTATTGAACTTGATATTGAGTCAAGAAGGTTGCAGGATCCCTAAGTGGAAAATGAAGTATTGTTCTTAACTTACACTGAGCTTCGCTGGAGCACTGCAGCAAGCCTGAGATAGAGATATTGGCCAGGGAACAGTGTGGTATGTTGAAGGTGGTATGTGTGGTGTGTTCAACAGACCAGTCTGTCCCCTGGCAAATATCTTTGTCTCAAGGAAATTGTAAAAGTTATTGATAGGTTAAGTGAGTGGGCAACTGGTAAAATGTGAAATTATCCATGTTGGAAAGAAGAATAAAAGTAAACAGATAATCTAAATGATGAGAGTTTGCAGAGCTCTGAGATGCAGAGGGATCTGTGTGTTCACAAAAAGCTAGTATACAAGTGGTAATAAAGCTATTGAATGTTATCATTTGTCACAAGGCAAATTTAATTTGGAACAAGGCAAGGTTTATGCTCCACTTATACAGACCAATAGTAAGACTGCGTCTGGAATACTGTGCACAGTATTGATCATCTTATTTACTGAAGGATGTAAGTGCATTGAAGCAATTCAGAAGAGGTTTACCGTACTGAAACCTGGAATGGATTGTTGCTTTATGAGGAAAGGTTGCACAGGCTAGGATTGCATTTGCTGAAATTTAGAAGAGTAATTGATTAAAAATGTAAAATCTTGTGGGGTCATGAAAGGATAGACGTTGAGAAATGTTTCCTCTAATGGGAGAATTTAAGATTGGAGGTCACTGTAAATGTCAGGGCTCTCTATGAATGTTTTTAAAACAGAGGGAGATAGATTCTTGTTGAGCAAGGGATTGAAAGATTATCAGCGGCTGGCAGGAATGTGGATTTAAGGTTACAATTAGATCTTATTTAAATAATGGAGCAAGATCAAGGGGCTGAATGACCTCCTTCTGATCCTGATTCACATTTTCACATTCCATTTGCCTTTTTAATTATTTACTGTACCTGCATGCTAATGTTTATGTGATTTATGTCTAGGGACACGCAGGTATCTCTGTATTGCCACACCGTGCAGTCTTGTATTTTAAAAGAAAAATCTGATTTTCTATTCTTCCTGTGAAAGTTGGCAATATCACATTTCTCATATTGTATTCTATTTGTCAACTTTTTACCCACTCGTGAACCCTACATAATTCCATTTGCAGACTCTTTATATCCTCCTTACAAATTTCCTACCTATTTTTATAGCACCAGCAAAATTGACCATAATACAGTCTGTTCCTTCATTTGATATACCAATATCGATCATGTTGAGGACCCAGCACTGATCCCTGTGGCACTGTACTTGTTACAATTTTCTAATCTAAAAATTACTCATTTGTCTTCATTCCATATTTTCTGCTACTTAGCTAATCCATCTGTGCTACTGCATCACCCCCAACTCAGTGAGTTCTTAATTTATGTAGTAACTTTTGAAGTAGCTTCTTAAGGAATCCTTCCTCGAAACCCAATCACATTTACATCCACAGTTCCCCTTTTATCTCTCCTACTTGTTCCACTTTCAAAGAACTCTAATAAATTTGTCAACTATAATTTCCCTTTCTTAAAACTATGTTTGCTCTGCCTGATTGTATTCTGATTTTCTAATTGTCATGCTACAACCTCCTTACGAATGTATTCCAACACTTTTCCAAAGACAGATTTCAGACCAATTGCCTTATAGTTTGCTGCATGGTTTTTACAACCTCCCTCCTTTCTTGAATACTGGTGTTTTTTTAAGCCACCAATGTGAAGTAGAGAGGACCTGTGAAAATGGGTTATCAGTGTAAATGCTTCAGTATGGGCTAACTGGTGGCACTCATCCTGATTACATCACCGGGCCTACATCATGTTCATGTAGTTCCTTTGGTTATGATCACACACATAGATGTATTATTCCTGTATCAGTCACCTCCATTTAACCCAGGGCCATGCATGATATTAAACATTAAAAGTTTTAATATGAAAGGAAGATACTGCACTTGCTAAAAATATAAAATAAACAAAAAATGTTCAGCAGGTCAGGCAGCAACTGTGACAAGAGAATTAGAGTTAACATTTCAGGTCAATGCCCTTTCATCAGAACGCTAATATTCCTTCACTACTGTAAGCATTGCTATTTTCACAACTGGTCTGCAGTGTTACAATAAACATAAAGCAATCAACAGAATCACAGAATTGTTGTAACATTTGAAATAAAAGGCAGCTATTCAGCCCATCGTGTTATGCCAGCTCTTTGCAGGAGCAAGTCACTTAGTCCCTCTCCCTTGCCTTTTCTTCATAGCCCTGTATTTTTTTCAATTAATTATCTAGTTCCATTTTCAAGATTTCAGTTGAATCTGCCACCCATCACATTTTCAGTAGTGTGTTTCAGATTTTAACTTTTCAGTGCGTTAAAAATAAAGTTCTCAAATCACCATTTTTTCCTTCTGCTAAGTACTTTGCATTAGTTTCCATAAAGTTTAGGAGAATCAGTTTTGAACTTTCTTGGTCTATTACTGCACTGACTGTATAAAGCTCTGAATTTTGGAACAGATGGACTCTGCTTTTGAACTGGTCATCTATTTTGCATATGCATTGCACAGTGTTCTGTTAGCATCCCACCAGGTGACACTGCACTGACCTATTTCTTTGTCATCCTAATCTTTCCAATCTGCAACTGTCTTATAGGCATTTTTTTTTCTGGAACGTGCAGGCTGTATACAGTTTGTTCCAAAACAAAATCAGTTATATGTAACTTCAGCTAGTACATCGCCGAATGTTTTGACTTAACTGTAAGCACGGCAATGGTTACTGGGAAGATGGATAATGGTCAGTATTCCAACATATGAAAATAAAAACTTCAGAGTGCATCATTTAAAAAAGGGGGAGCTACATCCATGTGTGTGAATGGATCTGTCAGCTGGCTTCTGGTATACAACAGTGAGAGATGACTCCTGTTGAATAGTGTCCCAAAATCTGGTTGACACTTGGTGATGTAATAGGTTGTGTAGCCTGCAGTCTGCCATTAGAGATGTGGTAAAACAAATGGTAACAGCTATTCAGCATGGTAGAAGGACAGGAGGCTAATCATTCTGGGACACTTTCAGTATTGCTATTCTAATCAGAATTTAGGATAATTTGACTCTTTGTGTTAAGTATTTTACAACAGACATCGCTTTGTTTTAAAATGTAGTGCCCTTTCAGTTTCGAAGGGAGGTACTGATTTTGAAAGAGGATCGGTATTCTTTTGCTTCAGTTAAGGGACAACATGGAGGAATTAAAACAAGGAGGGAAATAGTTGTTTAAAATGTCCAGGTGATTAGAATGTCTTTAGACATTATAAATGTTTAATTTTCTAATTTTCACACTTCAATGTTAGTATTTAACAAAAATTACGATTGAAGTGAAATGAGAATTTGAATGGTTCATCTCATGTTACCTACAGGGTGTCACTGCAATAGTGGAGCTAAAATCAGAGGACGTCCTTGTTGGAACGGGAGATGGTCTTATAGTTCTGTGCAAAGCACCACACTTCAAGGCACTCAAGTATGTTTAAATATATTTAATATTGAATACATTTTAACCTTGTGTGCTAACAAATTACTACTTGTAATGACTTAAATAACGCTTCATGGAGAAATTACAGAATTCATAAAGTAGATTTTAGTACAGCAGCAATTTGTTGTAAAAATAGCAATACCCTTGTACTTTAAAAAAAAAGTTTTAGTTTAACCATGTTCAGTTCAAAATGACCTGATACTGCTTTGTGAAGCTGAATTACATTTATCTTCCAATGTACATTAGAGTTCTGTGCAATACTGAGAGCAGAATATTTCAGGGATCTGACTGATTTGGGCTATAGCAAGATGTGTGGTACAATCTGACAAGAAGCCCGGCAAGGCTGTGTACATTTTCACACGTGGCGTGGCAAGAGTTTGGTCTGGTAGTGGCGAGTTGGCAATGATGTTTGTTTAGCTCCTAGTTGACAGCCCAACAAACCTAATTGATGTTCCGCTTACCAAGCATGCCCAACAAACCAGCTGTGTGGAAAACCACAGCAGATATTTGGTGGATTCAGCTTACCATTTCCTTCAGGTGACTTCTATGTTGTTCATGATCAAATTGCAGCCCAGGTCACGATCCACCAGCATCAGCGAAACATACCCTTCCTCCAAACACTTTGGCATTTGATATTCAGTGAACCATTGCCACCATACTGGCACCTTTCTGATACACTGGCATTATACTTTGGAAGCACAGACCAGCATAGTGCCAATCAGCAGTATCACCAGCTGTATCAGGTGCAGTTGTTGCACAGGGTCAGGCACCCAGCTCACTACCAGAGCTGATTGCTTGCTCTCATAGTGTGCCTTCACCTGGCACCTATCTGCATACCTGTAACATGCATGCCTTACCTTGTCTTGCTTTGTAGTGATAGCTAGTGTAGTCACAAAACCAGGCAGCTGGCTGGTGCTCAGCAGTCCTCAGACTAAGGTGCTTACTCCCACATCATTGTTACACCTGTCTGATAGGGCAGCAGTGTTCACACTGTACAAACTGCATCTGCAGCATTAGTCAGCCATATTTCAAAGTCTTAGGAAGTAGTCCTCAGTAAAGTCCATGGCAGCACCCATCATTCAGGGGCCTAGCATGATTCGTCAAATGCAGCCTCTCATACCAGTCCAGCGCTTCAGCCACAGACAGTTGTCCTGTCAGAGTGGTGTTGCAGAGAGGGTTTGTGCCTCTGCACCTCGAACAGCAGATCATGATCAGTCCTTTATCCTATAAATGACAGTCCATGTTTGGTGGGATTGTTGCAGTTGGGACATGCTTAGCCACCAGACAGGATGCCACAGGGAATGAAGCCAGTAATTAATCTGACTAGAGATAATGGGAACTGCAGATGCTGGAGAATTCCAAGATAATAAAATGTGAGGCTGGATGAACACAGCAGGCCAAGCAGCATCTCAGGAGCACAAAAGCTGACGTTTCGGGCCTAGACCCTTCATCAGAGAGGGGGATGGGGGGAGGGAACTGGAATAAATAGGGAGAGAGGGGGAGGCGGACCGAAGATGGAGAGTAAAGAAGATAGGTGGAGAGAGTGTAGGTGGGGAGCTAGGGAGGGGATAGGTCAGTCCAGGGAAGACGGACAGGTCAAGGAGGTGGGATGAGGTTAGTAGGTAGCTGGGGGTGCGGCTTGGGGTGGGAGGAAGGGATGGGTGAGAGGAAGAACCGGTTAGGGAGGCAGAGACAGGTTGGACTGGTTTTGGGATGCAGTGGGTGGGGGGGAAGAGCTGGGCTGGTTGTGTGGTGCAGTGGGGGGAGGGGACGAACTGGGCTGGTTTAGGGATGCAGTAGGAGAAGGGGAGATTTTGAAACTGGTGAAGTCCACATTGATACCATATGGCTGCAGGGTTCCCAGGCGGAATATGAGTTGCTGTTCCTGCAACCTTCGGGTGGCATCATTGTGGCACTGCAGGAGGCCCATGATGGACATGTCATCTAGAGAATGGGAGGGGGAGTGGAAACGGTTTGCGACTGGGAGGTGCAGTTGTTTGTTGCGGACTGAGCGGAGGTGTTCTGCAAAGCGGTCCCCAAGCCTCTGCTTGGTTTCCCCAATGTAGAGGAAGCCGCACCGGGTACAGTGGATGCAGTATACCACATTGGCAGATGTGCAGGTGAACCTCTGCTTAATGTGGAATGTCATCTTGGGGCCTGGGATGGGGGTGAGGGAGGAGGTGTGGGGACAAGTGTAGCATTTCCTGCGGTTGCAGGGGAAGGTGCCGGGTGTGGTGGGGTTGGAGGGCAGTGTGGAGCGAACAAGGGAGTCACGGAGAGAGTGGTCTCTCCGGAAAGCTGACAGGGGAGGGGATGGAAAAATGTCTTGGGTGGTGGGGTCGGATTGTAAATGGCGGAAGTGTCGGAGGATAATGCGTTGTATCCGGAGGTTGGTAGGGTGGTGTGTGAGAACGAGGGGGATCCTCTTTGGGCGGTTGTGGCGGGGGCGGGGTGTGAGGGATGTGTTGCGGGAAATACGGGAGACGCGGTCAAGGGCGTTCTCGATCACTGTGGGGGGAAAGTTGCGGTCCTTGAAGAACTTGGACATCTGGGATGTGCGGGAGTGGAATGTCTTATCGTGGGAGCAGATGCGGCGGAGGCGGAGGAATTGGGAATAGGGGATGGAATTTTTGCAGGAGGGTGGGTGGGAGGAGGTGTATTCCAGGTAGCTGTGGGAGTCGGTGGGCTTGAAATGGACATCAGTTACAAGCTGGTTGCCTGAGATGGAGACTGAGAGGTCCAGGAAGGTGAGGGATGTGCTGGATATGGCCCAGGTGAACTGAAGGTTGGGGTGGAAGGTGTTGGTGAAGTGGATGAACTGTTCGAGCTCCTCTGGGGAGCAAGAGGCGGCGCCGATACAGTCATCAATGTACCGGAGGAAGAGGTGGGGTTTGGGGCCTGTGTATGTTAATCTGACTAATTTGATGAGATGCATTGAGAAAATATTCTCAGTCTTGTGTCAAGATTCCCTCCAAAAAACTTAATCTATAGCCAAAAAGATTCAGCTGATTTCTTTTGAAAACAGGTTTTCATGGATTTTCTGTTGTTTATGCATAATGAAAGGTGTATTATTTTATATGTGTATATAACATATATGTAAAAATATCATTTTGGAATTTTGATTTTAAAATAGAAAAAGAATGATATTTGTTACTTGGGTGAAGGATTTTCATTAATAAAGAGATCAAGAGAGCCTTTCTGACACAGTGACCGAAACCGTCATTAGTGAGATCATGTTCCTGTACTGTACTGTCCTATGTCCTATGTAGATGGCAGGTGCCTGTGGATCGCTGTGGTGCAAAAATGTTTATCTTGTTGTGCTTATAACATATAAGTTAAACATGTAAGGCTATTAGCTTTGTTTTCAGTTTAGAAGTCTCTGGGGTTGAGCATTTTCACATTCATTTTTAAAAAAATACAAGTATTTGAAAGCAAGTTTAGTTTGTCTTCTAGAAGGAGTTTTTCAAGGCGTTACGGAGTCATTTCAATACCAGGGTTTGAATCTTTAAACCAGGTTTGTTCAGAAGGTTAACAGAACAGAGAAAATTTGTTCTCTCAGATTTGTGAAAATGTTCATGTTGGCAGAATTGGAAAGGCCTCATATAATTGGCTCCACAGTGCATGGTAAAGAAATTCATAGAATCATAAATCTGTACAGTGTGGAAGCAAGCCATCACCCCATCAAGTCAACACCATCCCTCCAAAGAGCATCCCACCCATACCCATGCCCCTACCCTATCCCTATAACCCTATATTTACCATGGCTACTCCACATAATCTGGACACGATGGGCAATTTAGCATGGCCAATCTACCTTACCTGCACATCTTTGAACTGTGGGAGTAAACCAGAGTACCTGAAGGAAACCCACACAAACATGGGGAGAATGTGCAAACTCCAATTGTCAGGAGTCAGTAAGTAAAACCATAAAGGCTTGAGAAAATGGTGCAATTTCTCAAGATTCAGTGTCTGTAATGGATATTATTTGGAATGAGGTTGCAACTTAGTTTTCCTGTGTGTTTGATATCTTTTGAATTATCTTCTTTATTTGGATAGGCTTTTTTCCTTCTATTGTGTACAAAGCACCCATCTGATTTAAATAAAATTTTCAGCTTTAACTGAATATGTCTCAATGACTAACCACCATGATTACTAACCAAATGAAGAAAAGACAGATGACCAAGCAAGCAAGTTTTTTTCTAGAAGCAAGGCGTTCGATAAGGTTCCCCACAGTAGGCTATTGTACAAAATGCAGAGGAATGAATTGTGGGAGATATAGCAGTTTAGATCAGAAATGGGCTTGCTGAAAGAAGACAGAGGGTGGTAGTTGATGGGAAATGTTCACCCTGGAGACCAATTACTAGTGGTGTACCGCAAGGGTTGGTGTTGGGTCCACTGCTGTTTGTCATTTTTATAAATGACCTGGATGAGGGCGTAGAAGGATGGGTTAGTACATTTGCAGATGACACTAAGGTCGGTGGAGTTGTGGATAGTGACGAAGATTGCTGTAGGTTGCAGAGAGACAGAGATAAGCTGCAGAGCTGGGCTGAGAGGTGGCAAGTGGAGTTTAATGCAAACAAGTGTGAGGTGATGCACTTAGGTAGGAGTAACCAGAAGGCAAAGTATTGGGCTAATGGTGAGATTCTTGGTAGTGTAGGTGAGCAGAGAGATCTCGGTGTCCATGTACACAGTTCCTTGAAAGTTGCCACCCAGGTTGACAGGGCTGTTAAGAAGGCATACAGTGTTTTAGCTTTTAATAATAGAGGGATCGAGTTCCGGAACCAAGAGGTTATGCTGCAGTTGTACAAAACTCTGGTGCGGCCACACTTGGAGTATTGTGTCCAGTTCTGGTCACCGCATTATAAGAAGGATGTGGAAGCTTTGGAAAGGGTGCAGAGGAGACTTACTAGGATGTTGCCTGGTCTGGAGGGAAGGTCTTACGAGGAAAGGCTGAGGGACTTGAGGCTGTTTTCATTAGAGAGAAGAAGGTTGAGAGGTGACTTAATTGAAACATATAAAATAATCAGAGGGTTAGATAGGGTGGATAGGGAGAGCCTTTTTCCTAGGATGGTGACGGTGAGCACGAGGGGGCATAGCTTTAAATTGAGGGGTGAAAGATATAGGAAGATATAGATGTCAGAGATAGTTTCTTTACTCAGAGAGTAGTAAGGGAATGGAATGCTTTGCCTGCAACGGTAGTAGATTCGCCAACTTTAGGTACATTTGAGTCATTATTGGATAAGCATATGGACGTACGTGGAATAGTGTAGGTTAGATGGGCTTCAGATCGGTATGACAGGTTGGCACAACATCGAGGGCTGAAGGCCCTGTACTGTGCTGTAATGTTCTATGTTCTATGTTAACTTATCCAGTATTACCATCAGCTAGGATTAGTGTATATATATATTACAGAACTCATTATCCTGAAGCCTGACGTAAAAATCTGGAGACGTGCATTCAAATCACATAATTGCAGAGGAATTTAAATTTACCTAGTTAAATAATATTGGTGGCTGTGAAACTACTAGATTGCTGCAACTCCCAACTCATTCAGAAATATCTTTTGGGAAATAACCTAATGCCCTTAGCTGATCTGGCTCCAGGCCAATAACAACACAGTTGACTGTTAAATGCTGTCTTTATAGTCTACACTGTGTCTTGCAAGTTTTTCATCCATAGATTGGTCTCTTAAAATGTAATTGCAGATATATTTTCTTCTTTTGTTAGAACACTCAACATATTGCAGACTTTTAAGAGTACCCATGAGCCACTCAATCCTTCCATCCAGATAACTTTCGGTATTTTAATCACCTTGTTCAGGCATTAGTGACATACCTCTGGAGCAGATAGGACTTGAATTCAAGTCTTTTGGTTTAAAAGTTGGAACATAAGCACTTTAAAACTTGGCCACTTGTGGATCAATTTCAGTGATAAGCATGGAGTTTTGATTTAGAGAGGTTGGCAAGTAGATATACTAAGCAGCACCAATGAAATCCTTTATTTCCTCCTGAGAAGCCAGATGGGACCTCAGTCCACCATCTCAGCCCTACACAGCATAACACATCTATTATCTAAGGGGGCTAGAACCCACAACAGCAGATGTGCTAATACTGAGCCACAGTCTTGACAACCTTCATGTAACATGTACCTTTGCTTTAATAAGATGCATTATTTAGATCCAAATGAGGGCTTTCTACACATTCTGTGGCAGAATAATCAACATATTTTTAAAAAATTAGTTCTTCCCAGAGCTGACAGTGGCACTTGCAAGGAATAAAATTGTAAAATCATAGGTCCATCCCATGACTTTCTTTCCACTAATTTAACGATGTTTGTAACATTTAAATGACATTTTAGGAAAGGTTGACAAAGGTTGAGTGATCATTGAAATTCCCTTTCCTAGTGTCAGTTTGAGTCGAGTGCCAAGTCAAGGGGATCTCCCAGCTTCCAGTAACAGTGATGTTATCCTGCAGGATAATTAAGTATTCTGAAGGATAGCAAACCATGAAGTAAATTGTATTGTAACTTTCGCCTTAAAATAATATTTTGCAAAAGTGAAATAAATCTTTGAGACATACCCATGGGATTAAGGTTGAAACTGAAGTGTCAAATAAGCTTCTAAAAGTAACAAAGTTTTCGGACTGACCTATCCCCTCCCCACTTCCCCATCTATACTCTCCTCTCCACCTATCTTCTCCTCCATCCATCTTCGGTCCGCCGCGCCCTCGCTCCCTATTTATTTCAGAACCCACTCCTCATTCTCCCCTCTGATGAAGGGTCTAGGCCTGAAACATCAGCTTTTGTGCTCCTGAGATGCTGCTTGGCCTGCTGTGTTCATCCAGCTTCACACTTTGTTATCTTGGATTCTCCAGCATCTGCAGTTCCCATTATCTCTGAAGCTTCTAAAAGTACCTATTGATAATTTTTGATCATATTTGACAATCAATCAATATAAAATTAGTTTTCAGGGACAGTGAATGCAACTTGATGCAATTATGAGCTTAATGTGTCATTTAGTCAGTTGTTCATCATTCTGTTGGATATGACTTTTGAAACAACTTTTATAGTGAGACATTATCTCATCAGTTTAGTGGTTTCTACTTCTGGGGAGGGCTGTAACCTCATAAGAACACCCTATTGGAAGCATTGAATTACCAACAATAAGTTTTGGATTCCCATGTTTAACTGTACATATGCAAATTACAAAAGTCAGTTTCAGAGAAGGAATGACATTGAACACTGACAGTTTTGCTATTGTTGCCAATGCAAGATACAGACCAATTGGTACTTAAGAAACTAAATGAAGTTGTTTGTAATGTACAACACACTACATATTTCATTTAACCTAATGCCTATTTAATTCGGTACATAGTATAATTTGTGCTCTTCACCCACTACTTTAAAACTACATTGGGAAGATCTTTATTTTTATTCCAGAAAAGTGCAGGTGGATGGTGGTATCACTTCAATTAGCCTTCGTGGTCAAGGACACCAGTTCTTTCTTGGGACCATTACTTCCCAGATATACCGATTTAATTTCACTGAATTTAAAGAGGATTTGATCACCACATGTCACTGTGATGCTGTTCTTGATATAGCATTTCCCTGGTAGGTCTGTAGAATTTTATGCTGTATTTATGGACAATTAAACACTTCATTATCTTTTATCTATATTACAAATCAAAAAACTTTTAAATATTTTGATTTCTAATATTTATTGCATTAGTGTTTAACAATGGCTTAAGATTCATCCAATTGCTTTATCAGTGTCACCTAATTTTAAAAATGTTTAAATTATCATTGAATTATTTTGCTGGCAGAAAAAATTTAGTGACAGAGACATAGATCTCCAAGAAACAACAGGAGTATCATACAGGAAGCCCGTTTTATTCTGAACGTGCAAGTCACTTTTCACCTGAATGGTACAGTCCAAATAGGAGTAACGTTTACTGGATCAGTTCATTTGCATCAGACTGAAACATTGAAGTGCAGCTCAGAGCAGGTATAAAGAATATGCTCACCGTGAATGAGAACAGTTGCATACAAGAGAAATTGAAAGGGGTGGGAGCAATAGACAGGCATGCTACATTGATAAAATTTTGAAAGTTTTCAGAAAGACACAACTGGCATCTTAATACATCAGTTGACTATCCAAAGGTGATGGAACAGTGAATTAAGAAGGCAAAGGCAAAGCTGAAGAGATCAGAAGCCCTGTGTGCAGATTTAAGACAATATTTCATTTCTCCTATCATTCACTGTACCCACTCTATGATTGCATTCGCAGTAGGGTACTCTGATAGTTCATAGCACATTTCAACATGAAGTTCTCTCCTGGTCCAGACCTTTAGAAGATATTTTTGTATATCTTGTGAAGATACCTTTCCAAAGTCATTATCAGACAGTTAAATCTGTGGTTTCCCAGATTTAATTAAAAAAGAAATCTTAATAGTGGTGCTGCAGACAAAAAGTAATGAAACACTTAGCTCAAAGGCTCATGACAACCAAATTCTACCAGAAAGCACACACAAACAAATTAGGAAATTTAGTTTAGAAATGACCTCCAAACTGTAGATGTGAGTATTGAAATGAGTTGCCATGATGGATGGAAGAAGATTTGGGAGGTTTCAGAACAATGTTGCTCTATGTTTAAACTTTTGAGTAAATCTCTCACTTGTTTCACAAAGGAGCTACCTGCTCTAAACACACCAGAAATGCATGTAATGGAGAAAGAAGGCAATGAAGTGACATTACAGATTTCTACTCATTTTTCTTTTTACTAATGTCCTACAAATTAGTGCATAATGGCACTGTGATGAGAAATATCAGCCTCATTTATCGGGAAGGACTTTAGATTATGACACATGGAGCAAGAAACAATTTAAAGGATCCTAACAAATAATAGCGACTTTATGTTTCGAGTACATGAAAGGAAGGGATCATGTGTGACAGTAAGTCAAAATGATTTTGTTTATTCATCCGTGAGCTGATGTGGATTTTCTTGGCCAGTTCGACATTTGCTACCCATCCCAAATTACCCATTGTAAGCATACCTGTACTCAAACGAAAGCAGTCGTTCAAGATGGCAGCTTACCTTTGAGTACAGGTATACTCACAACGTTGATAGGGAGGGAATTCCAGGATTTTGATCCAATGACAGTGAAGGAAAGGTAATATTGTTTCGGGACAGGGTTGTGTGTGGCTTAGAGGGGAACTTGGAGGTGCTTGTGTTCCCACATATCTGCCGCCTTGCGCATTTAGCTAGTAGAGGTCATGAGTCTGCAAAGACAGTCAGAACATCCTTGGTGAGTAACTGCAGTACAGTTTGTAAATGGTACACGCTGCTGCTACATAGCATTGGTGATGGAGAGAGTGAAGGTAAAATGTGATGGATAGTGTGTCAATCAAGCAAGCAGGCTTTTTTCTGAACAGCACCAAACTTCTTGAGTGTTGTTGGAGCTGCAGCCATCTACACAAGTGAACAGTATTCCATCACACTCTTGCCTCTTACCTTGCTCATGATGGCCAGGCGCTGAGGAATGAGGAGGTCAGTTATATACTGCAGCCTCTGACCTCCAGTTCTAAGCAGAATATTTAAATGGATAGTTTAGTTCAGTTACTGGTCAATTGTAATCCCGTTGAATCACAGAATCCCTACAATGTAGATAGAGGCCATCAAGCCCATCAAGTCTGCGCTCACCCTGCAAAGAGCGTCCTACCCAGACCCAACCCCATATTTACCATGGTTAATCCACTTAGCTTGCACATCCATGGAAACTAGAAGGCATTTTAGCATAGCCAACACACCTAACCTGCACATCTTTGAACTTTGGGAGTAAACTGGAACAGACGGAGGAAACCCACGCAGACATGGGGAGAACATGCAAACTCTACACAGGCAGTCGATCGAGGCTGGAATTGAACCGAGGTCCCTGGCACAGAGAGGATGCATTCTAACCGTTGTGTTACCACCATAATATGTTGGTAGAGAAAGATTCATTGACGATACTAAATATGAAAGAAATGTTGTGTCCTTCTATCAGCCAATATCTGGAAGTTTCAGTTTCTGTTTGAAACTTATCAGTCGCTATGGAGGCCATAGCAGTACAAACAAGCCAAAGAAAATCTTCAGGAATTTACCTTAATTCATTATGGTCTTTTTGCAAAAGATATTGAAGTGAAATCTTGAAAAAAGGCTTTCTTGATTAGTATCTATTTGTTTCAAATGCAGTGGAACCTCAGACTTGTTTGGAACATGCTCTAAGGCTGAAATACGAATCTGGCATACACCCACCAATAAAGAACTCTTGCGAATCTCTGTGCCAAACATGACTTGCAATGCCATTGAATTTATGCGTGATGGGAAAAGTATTATCAGTGGTATGTAATAGCATTTATTCAAATTGTAAAACCATTAAAATTTCATCATTCTTTATTCGACATATTTCACTTTATTTTGTGAACCATTTCCCGATCTGAAATTTCCATAGCTTGGAATGATGGGAAGATTCGTGCTTTTACACCAGAGACTGGCAGATTAATGTATACAATCAATAATGCTCATCATGATGGTGTCACTGCGATTGCTGCCACTAGTGACTGCAAGAAAATAATCAGTGGAGGTGGTGAAGGACAGGTATGTACAACACATCACAATCTAATGTATGGAAAAAAAACCTTTATAATATTTTCCTGCATTCGCTATCATAATCACAATATGAGCTCTATTCACGGTGGTTCTACATGATGCTGAACTATTGCTCTGTGCTGAGACATAATAGGAACTGCAGATGCTTGGGAATCTGAGATAACAAGGTGTAGAGCTGGGGATGAACACAGCAGGCCAAGCAGCATCATAGGAGCAGGAAGGCTGACGTTTCGGGCCAAGATGCTTCATGGGTCTAGGCCCTAAACATCAGCCTTCCTGCTCCTATGATGCTGCTTGGCCTGCTGTGTTCATCTAGCTCTACACCTTGTTTGCTCTGTGGTGATATTGGTTGACTTCTTAAAACTGTTATCTCTCTGCCTTCTGTATTTATGGTACAGAATGGCTCAGCAACAGATTTTGAATTTTATAACACAGAAGGAGGCCAGACTACTCATTGTGCCTATCTCAGCTCTATGAAAGAGCTGTCCATTTAGTCCCCTCCCCTGTCATCATCCCATGGCCCTATCTTTTTTTCTCCTTTCCAAGTATTTGTTCTCAGTTGGAAGTGGTTGTAGGAGCTTCTTTCACCCCAACCTTTCACACAGTGAATTCAAAATCATAACAATCTGTTGCATGAAATTTTTTTTGGTCATTTATCTATCACTTCTGGTGACCAATTAACTCTTATATCATTGAAGTGGTTTTGCCTTTATTGCCCTATCAAACCATCAAAAATTTTGAGCAACTGTATTAAATCTCCCCATAATTTTCCCTACTGTAAGTAGCATAATCCCAGATTCCCTGGTTTCTTCACCTGAAATCCGTCATTCCTGTTACTAGCCCAGTTAACCTCTTCCCATCCTTCCTAATCTAACTTCATCATCTTAATTCCCTCTCTCTAATACATTGATTTAAATTCCCCTGAAATTTGTCATTTACACTCATCTGCAGTGTGTCCACTCGAAATGTATTTGAATCCATCTCATGGTTTATTACATGTACAAGTCACTAATTTTCTGATATAACTTTGAAGTTATATCTGTCAAACCCTAATCCAAATCACTTATAAATTGAACAATGACCCTGATGGACACAACTATATACTTCCCTCCAATCTGAAAGAAAATGTTCACCACCATATACTGTCTGTCTGTCAGGTAATTTTGTGTGTATCTCCCCCTGTCTCTTTAATCCCATGGGTTAACAAATCTATTATGTTGCACTTAAAGTATTTGTACAGACTAGATATTTTACATTGCAATAGGAAATTCTCTATATTGCAAAGAAAATGTCAGAGTAGCCATCTAGTAAGTCTATTTAAAATAGCCTGCCATCGGTCCCACAAATCACTGAAAGATGGAGGAAAATTGGAAGATTGATCAGGAGATGGAATGTAAAAGGAAATATGAGGAATGAGGAAGGATATTTTTCCATTTTTTCATGGGAAATGGGCACTCCCCACCTAGTATTTATTGACCATCCCACATTGTTAGTGAGTTATTGTCTCGACCTCTTGAAGTCCATGTGATGAAGGTATCCTCAGATTGATGTTGAACATGGCGTTGCAGGATTTTAACTCTCTGACAATGAAGGAACTGTGATACATTTCCAAGTTAGGATGGTGTGTGACTTGGAGGGGAACTGTCATGTGACCACATTCTCATGTACCTGTTTGCCTTGTTCTTCTCGGTAATAAAATGAGTTGTCAAAGAAAACATGTTGCAGTGCACCTTGTAAATGGTACACACTGCAACTGCATTGCTTGTTGGCAGAGACAGTGAATGCGTAGGGTGTAGATGGGGTCAATTGAACTGCTTTGCCTTGAATGTTAGTGGAACTGCAGTCATCCAGCTGAGTGAAATGTATTCCTTCACACCCTTGACTTGCATGTTGTAGACCATCAAAAGGCTTATGTTGAGTCACTGGCTACAGAATTCAAGCCTGTGATCTGCTCTTGTAGCCACAATGTTGATATGACCAGTCCAGTTAACTTTCTGGTGAATGGTGGCTCACTTCCCCACAGAACATTGGTTCTGGGAATTTTAATGGTGATAATGTTGACGAATGTCAAGGGAAGTTGTTTGTACACATTTTTTTAAATTAGAGTTGTCATTGGTTGACAATGCCTAGAGGAATTCTGACAACAATGTTCTGGGGCTGAGATAATTAGCCTTTAATGACCACAACTATGTCGCTTTTTATTGGGTAGGAATTCAGGCAGTAGAGAGTTTACCCCTAATTCCCATTGACCTTCGGTTTATTCAGAATCTTTGATGCACTTTAGGGAAGGAAATTTGCTATATTTTCTTAATCTAGCCTATGTTTGATTTCAATGTAGTGATGCTTAACTGCTTTGTGAAACAGCCTATCAAGATACTCAGCTGTTTCAAGGCACTATAGAGCTTCTTCACAAACCAGCCAAGCAATAGCCGCCAATAACTGCACTCAGCAAATTATACATTATAGCTCATTTTGCAAACGCCTCCATTTCTGGGTACGTCCTGTTCCACAACAGCAGGTCTGTAGGCCATCAGCAGCAGCAGAATCATATCCCAACATGAACTCCAAACCCATGGTCCAGCATATCTTATACTCTACCATTATCATCAAGCCAAGTGATCAACCCTGGTTCAATGGAAGGCAAGCTAGGAGCAGCACCAAGCATACCTATAAAAATGAGGTGTCATCCTGTTGAAACAACAACGAGATAAACACCATGAACAGAAAGTGATAGACAGAGCCAAGCAAATCTGCGACCAATAGATCAGATCTAAACTCTGGAGTTCTACCACATCCGGTTGTGAATGGTGGTGAACAAATAAACAAGCTACTAGAAAAGCCTCCAAAAATATCCCCATCTACAATAATAGGGGAGCCTACCACATCAGTGCAAAAGGGAAGGCTGAAGCATTTGCAGCAATCTTCAGTCAGAAGTGCAAAGTGGATGATCCATTTTGGCCTCCACTAGAGGATCCTAACATCATAGATGGCAATCTTCAGTCAATTTGACTCACTCCACATGAGAGCAAAGACAGCAAAGAGAGCAAATAATGCATTACTTACTGCAAAAGCTGTTGGCTTTTACAACAACTGGCAAAACTACTGAAGGCATGCCCCTGAATTTGTTGCATCCTAAGCCAAGTTTTTTCAATACAGCTACACCATCTACCTGATAATATGAAATATTGTCCAGGTATGTCCTTTACATAAAAATCAGGAAAGTTCCAACCTGGCTAATATCAGTTCATCAGTCTACTCTCAATCTAAAGTAATGGAAGGTGCCATCAACAGTGCTGACAAGCAGTAGCTGCTTAACAGTAACCTGCTCACTGATAACTGGTTTGGATTCCACCAGGACCACTCGGGTCCTGATCTCATTACAACCTTGCTCTAAACATGCACAAAATTGCTGAATTCCAGAGGGGAGAAGAGAGTGACAGTTCTTAACATCAACGTCGCATTTGATTGAGCATGAATCCTGAGCAAAACTAGAGTTAATGGGAATCACAGAGAGATCTCTGCACTAGTTGGAGTTGTATCTGGCATAAAAGAAGGTGGTTGTGGTTTTTGAAGGTCAGTCACCCCAGCTCTAGGGAATTTCTGTAGGACTTCCTCAGATTAACATCCTATGCCCAACCATCTTTGGCTGCTTCATAAATGACCTTCCTCCATCATAAGATCAGAAGTGGGAATGTTTGCCAACGATTGCACCACGTTCAGCAGCATTGGCAACTGCTCAAATACTGAAGCAATCCATATCCAAATATAACAAAACTAGGACAATATCCATCTACACTGAAAAGTGGCAAGCAATATTCATGCCACACAATGCCAGAATGATTATCTCCAACAAGAGAGTCTAACCATAGTTCTTTACATTAGATGCCATTATCATCACTGCAACCCCCACTATCAACATCATAGGGGATTATTATTGACAAGAAACTGAATTTGGCTAGCCTTTCAAAAACAATGGCTGGAAAAGCAGGTCAGACGATATAATTCCTGCAGCAAATAACTCACGTCCCAACTCCCCGAAGCCAATACATCTGCAAAGCACATGTTAGAAGTGTGATGGAACACTCCATACTTCCCTAGATGAGTGTCACTCCAACACACTTAAGAAGCTTGATACCATCCAGGGCAAAGTAGCCTGCTTGATTGGTACCTCATCTACAAATATTTGCTCTTTGTACCATTGATGTTCAGTAGTAGCAGTGTGTCCCATCTACAAAATGCACTGCAGAAATTTCTCAATGCTTCTTAGACAACACCTCCCAAATTTACAACCTTTCACCTTGAACGACAAGAGCAGCAGATCCCTGAGAACTCCACCACTTGCAATTCCCCTCCAAGCCACTTACCATCCAACTTGGAAATGTATCACTGCACCTTTGATGTCACTGTGTCAAAGTCCTTGAACTTACTCCTTAAAGGCATTGTGGGACCACTGGAAAATGGACTGCAGCAGTTCAAGAGGCAACTCACCATCATCTTCTCAAGGGCAACTAGGGACGGGCAATAAATGCTGACCAAGCAATGCCCACATTCCATGAATGAATAAAACAAATTCACTTTGCCTAATGTGAAGGGCCAGCTGACCACACTGGATCCAGAAAAGGCTACATGTACTGACAACATCCCAGTTATTGTTCCTGAAGACAGAATCAGTCTATACCCACATGCAACAAGTCTTGAAGAGTGTTCAGGCTCGATCTGATAAATGACAGGTAACGTTTGTGCCATGCAAATGCAAAGCTATGACCTTCCTCAACAAGAAAGTGTCTAGCAATCTCTTTGGAACATTAATAGCCTTCATCATCATTGCCAAATTCCCCAGAAGATCAAGATCCTGGAGGTTACCATGGCCCAAATCCATCAAGAACCTGGAGATCACTATTGCTCAGAATCTAAATGAATGAACCATATATTTATGGCAAAAACTTTAAACTAAGGGATATAGTACAGAATAAGGGGAATATTCTGCAACTATGTCCCTTAGTTTACAGTTTTGGCAAAGATCTGTAGCGCGGGCTGTGGGTGATGTTGTTGACTTGCTCATTGAACTGGCTTGTCCTCGTTCAGATGTTTTGACAGCATGCTAAGTGACATCATCAGTGGAGTCTCTGGCGAAGCAATGTTATTCTACTCCACTTGTAATTTGTACTGCCTGGACTGTTATGGTACGTAGTGCCATTTCCAATTTTAATGTATGTGGGTTTGTATATGGGGTCCAATTCTAGATGATCGCATTATGGATAGAGAACCAGGTTTCTAGGAATTCCCGTGCATGCCTATATTTGGCTTGGACTACTATGATTACCTTGTCCCAGTTAACCGGAAAGCCTTCATTGTCCGATTGTGCTGATATTAAGGAGAGTTAGTCATGCCATCACATCTGCAGTCAACAACCATCTAGAATTGGACCCCATGTACAAACTCATACATGTCAAAACCTGAAATGACACTACTCATCATAATGGACTGGACAGTATAAATTCCAAGTGGAGTAGAATAACATCACTTCATCGGAGGCTCCAGTGATGATGTCACCTAGCACGGCTGACAAAATGTCTGAATGAGGACAAGTCAGCTTGGTAAGCAAGTCTACAATCTATGTCCCTTAGTTCAAGATTTCCCTCATTTGTGGAAACATCTTCTCAACATCTACCCTGTCAAACTCCCTCAGAATCTTGTGTTTTTCAGTAAAATTGCTCGCCATTTATGAAGAAGGGTCTAGGCCTGAAATGTCAGCCTTCCTGCTCCTCTGATGCAGCTTGGCCTGCTGTGTTCATCTGGTTCTACAACTTGTTATCTCAGATTCTCCAGCACCTGCAGTTCCTACTATCTCTGCTCATCATTCTTGTCAGCTCCATGAATAAAGGACTAACCTGTTTGATCATTCTTGATAAGTCAACCCCTTCATCCCAGGGATCAGCCTCATGAATCCAATACCTATACATCCTTTCTTAAATACTTGGACACAGCACTCCAGGTGCAGCCTCATTGATAACCTGTATAATTGTAAGAAGAATGCTGTGTTTTAAAACTCCAAACCCCTAGAATTAAATACCAAAATTGCGTTTGCCTACTTATTCATTGGCACACTTGCATGCTAGTTTTTTGTGTTTCTTGTGCAGGACAACCCAAATTCCTTTGCACTGCACTTCTTTGGAATCTCTCTGTTTAAATAATGGTCTGGTTTTTAATTCTTCCAACCAGAGTGCATGACCTCACACTTACCTACATTAAACTCGATCTGCCAAAATTCTTCCTGCTCACTCAATCTATCTCTACCGTTTTGAGATTCTTTATGTACTGACCACAATATGCCCTCCCACCTTTTTATTGTATTGTCAGCAAATTTGGAAACATTACACTCTATCCCCTATTCCAAGTGATTAATATCAGTGATAAATAATTGAGGCCCATGGACTCATTCTTGTGGCAGTCCACAAGACCAACATTTCCATCATTCATTCAGCATCAGCCTTAGGACGTGCACTAACTTGCTTAAGATGCCATGCTGGATGAGTGAACAAGACATTACATCAAAAAGGGACTGCCTGCTCTATTGAGATCCCAGACCCACATCAATTATTCAACCTTTCAGTGCTTTTCCTTGCAAAGAAAGTGCTCTTGCAGCAGCCTATCTGTGCTAGTTGCCAGCAAACACTGCAATGTAAGCCTGTGCTTCCCAAGCATCTTGCAGGTGCCATAATGGTAGCGTGGGGTTGGTAAATGTCAGATACCAATGTCTGTGGATGAAGGGTGCATGTGGGTGGAGCCACGGATCATGCCCTGATGCTGTTTGGTGCTGAGCAATGTGGTGGCTCCACAAAACCAATGGCAAGCTGGTATTCACTCTGACCTTCATGTCAAGACTTCTTGAAATCTAGCTTGTTTGGCAGATTTGGTAAGATGGAATGCTAAACAACAATGAGGTGCAATGCATTATTAATAATACATTTAACAAGCCAAAATTTCCTTAATTGGCAACTCACCACTTGACAAATACATGAAAAATGCAGTGAGTTCTTCCAGATGCCAATGCAGGCCTCAATGGATTTCTCACCTGATTGTGCCACAAATCTCACCTAATCCACATTGCTCAGATTCCTATAAGATTCTGCTCAATTTCCTAACTGTGCTGTTCAGCTGTGATAACACCTGGTGATTTAAGTCACTCAGTTAGTCAAAGAGACATGAAGAAACAGTCAGCAATGTTGACTGTTTCACTGTGATTTTCCACAGTGACTCTGACAGGTGAAACAAGTTGAAGGGGCTCACTGCTGCTGATTTTAGTCTCTGTCACCATGGCTTTCTTGAGCAGGTCTGCTTTTCTCTTTATGGAGTTGCTGGCCCTGAATTCTTGCACTGTTTGAGAAGTTGCTGATCCCACTCTCTCTTCATTCTTTATGAAACTACTGAACCCTCTCTCCCTCGTGCTTTATTTTTCATTTCAGAAATATACTTCATTCATAAATTATCGAACAGTAAATGTAGCAAACACAAAACAGGTCCATACAGACTTTGCAAAAAATACAGTGGAATTTTGACATTATCCATTTCTGCCTCAATCCTGTGGCAACAAATGGCATTTCCTAATCATGAAAAGAAACTGTTTACATTCCCATTAAGGCAACTATGGTATCCTAAATGTAACAGACCATCATTATATTTTGGTAGAAAGACTGTGGTCTTTCCTACACAGCTTTGGTGGCAGCTGCCCCAAGCTCCTCAGCACGCAAGTTCCTCAAGGACCTTGGAATGTACCAGTCTGCAATATTCAATCACGGTCAACTCGTTGCAGTGGAAGGCCAGGTTTTGGGCAGACCAAGTCAGTGGCCATCTGGGTGCAGTTGACATTTATCTAGGTACGCGTCCCTGTGCTCCTGTAGAGCAAAGAGTCCTGTGTCACAGAATTGCTCAGGATGAACCTCTGACAACACCACTGCGTTTCTCTCCAGACTCGGTCTCGTGCTGTTACTGAAATAGAGAGTCCTCCTCTATATTGATTCTTTTTAGGTGCTGGTTACTGTCTCCAGGTTGTCCTGTCTCCCATTATTGTAGGTAGTGGTGACTGTCTTTGGGGCATCTCTCTTGCTCCTAGGGCACTATAAACTATTCTGATAAGTTATTTGACATCTTTGCTATTTCATATCCCTCCGTAAACAATTCTACATCTTGGTCTTTACAACTAAGGCCAATTCTTACTAAGTAATAATACTATCTTTAATTAACAGAGCTATCCCTCTACATTTTTCGAGCTTCCTGTTCTTCTGAAATGTCATGTACCCTTAAATATTCAGTCTCAAATTTTGTCTTCTCTCATCTCTGTATTGATGATTAGTTCATGTATATTTCTTTCTGTTTAAGCTGCCAATTCCTCCACTTTGTTACAAATTCTACGTACAGTCAGCTACAGAACCAGTAACCTTTTTACCATCTTTGTCATGTCTGACCTTATCTGCTGGCACTCTCTTAAATTTGTATGCTCAAATTTTCTCTGTCCTTTTTGCAACATTGTTGTCCTGATTAGTTTTCTCTCCTTAACTTATTACATATTCCCATACTTGATCTCTCACTCCCACAATTTAATTGAAAGTCCTCTCTACCACAATAGTTATGTGACTTACCTGTGCAGGGGTACCACCACTGTTCAAATGAAGACCATCCCGGTAGTACATCTTCCACTTGCCCCATATTGGTGCCACTTCTCAATGAATTATAACCCATTTCTCCCACAATCCTTGAGCCACACATTTTATTCTCTAATACTACTTGCCTGTGGCAATTTACTAATTGTTCAAACAATAATCCAGAAATTATTTCCTTTGTAATTTTTTTTTACTTTTTGGGAAACATTACTCCTAATTGCTTATACTCCCTAAACAGAACTTCTTTTCTAGTTCTAGCTGTCTTTGGTATCTATATAGACCATTACCAGTGGATTCTCCCATCTGTCCACAAGCTTTTCTCCAGCTCAGAAAATATGTTGCAAACCGTCCCACTGAACAGAAAACACAGCCAGTTAAACGTTCTCTCTTGTTTGCAGAGAACTGTCTCAATCCCCTCTGGCTAAGATAATAAAATGTGAGGCTGGATGAACACAGCAGGCCAAGCAGCATCTCAGGAGCACAAAAGCTGACGTTTCGGGCCTAGACCCTTCATCAGAGAGGGGAATGGGGTGAGGGTTCTGGAATAAATAGGGAGAGAGGGGGAGGCAGACCGAAGATGGAGAGAAAAGAAGATAGGTGGAGAGAGTTTAGGTGGGGAGGTAGGGAGGGGATAGGTCAGTCCAGGGAAGACGGACAGGTCAAGGAGGTGGGATGAGGTTAGTAGGTAGATGGGGGTGCGGCTTGGGGTGGGAGGAAGGGATGGGTGAGAGAAAGAACAAGTTAGGGAGGCAGAGACAGGTTGGACTGGTTTTGGGATGCAGTGGGTGGAGGGGAAGAGCTGGGCTGGTTGTGTGGTGCAGTGGGGGGAGGGGAAGAACTGGGCTGGTTTAGGGATGCGGTGGGGGGAAGGAGAGATTTTGAAGCTGGTGAAGCCCACATTGATACCATTAGGCTGCAGGGTTCCCAGGCGGAATATGAGTTGCTGTTCCTGCAGCCTTCGGGTGGCATCATTGTGGCACTGCAGGAGGCCCATGATGGACATGTCATCTAGAGAATGGGAGGGGGAGTTGAAATGGTTCGCGACTGGGAGGTGCAGTTGTTTGTTGCGTACCGAGCGGAGGTGTTCTGCAAAGCGGTCCCCAAGCCTCCGCTTGGTTTCCCCAATGTAGAGGGAGCCACACCGGGTACAGTGGATGCAGTATACCACATTGGCAGATGTGCAGGTGAACCTCTGCTTAATGTGGAATGTCATCTTGGGACCTGGGATAAAGGTGAGGGAGGAGGTGTGGGGGCAAGTGTAGCACTTCCTGCGGTTGCAGGGGAAGGTGCCGGGTGTGGTGGGGTTGGAGGGCAGTGTGGAACGAACAAGGGAGTCACGGAGAGAGTGGTCTCTCCGGAAAGCAGACAGGGGTGGGGATGGAAAAATGTCTTGGGTGGTGGGGTCGGATTGTAAATGGCGGAAGTGTCGGAGGATGATGCGTTGTATCCAGAGGTTGGTGGGGTGGTGTGTGAGAACGAGGGGGATCCTCTTTGGGCGGTTGTGGCGGGGGCGGGGTGTGAGGGATGTGTTGCGGGAAATACGGGAAACGTGGTCAAGGGCATTCTCGATCACTGTCGGGGGAAAGTTGCGGTCCTTGAAGAACTTGGACATCTGGGATGTGCGGGAGTGGAATGTCTTATCGTGGGAGCAGATGCGGCGGAGGCGGAGGAATTGGGAATAGGAGATGGAATTTTTGCAGGAGGGTGGGTGGGAGGAGGTGTATTCCAGGTAGCTGTGGGAGTCGGTGGGCTTGAAATGGACATCAGTTACAAGCTGGTTGCCTGAGATGGAGACTGAGAGGTCCAGGAAGGTGAGGGATGTGCTGGAGATGGCCCAGGTGAACTGAAGGTTGGGGTGGAAGGTGTTGGTGAAGTGAATGAACTGTTCGAGCTCCTCTGGGGAGCAAGAGGTGGCGCCGATACAGTCATCAATGTACCGGAGGAAGAGGTGGGGTTTGGGGCCTGTGTAGGTGCGGAAGAGGGACTGTTCCACGTAACCTACAAAGAGGCAGGCATAGCTGGGGCCCATGCGGGTGCCCATGGCCACCCCCTTGGTCTGTAGGAAGTGGGAGGAGTCAAAAGAGAAGTTGTTGAGGGTGAGGACGAGTTCGGCTAGGCGGATGAGGGTGTCGGTGGAGGGGGACTGGTCGGGCCTGCGGGACAGGAAGAAGTGGAGGGCCTTGAGGCCATCTGCATGTGGAATGCAGGTGTATAGGGACTGGATGTCCATGGTGAAGATGAGGTGTTGGGGGCCAGGGAATTGGAAGTCCTGGAGGAGGTGGAGGGCGTGGGTGGTGTCACGGACGTAGGTAGGGAGTTCCTGGACCAAAGGGGAGAAAATGGAGTCCAGATAGGTGGAGATGAGTTCGGTGGGGCAGGAGCAGGCTGAGACGATGGGTCGACCAGGGCAGGCAGGTTTGTGGATTTTGGGAAGGAGATAGAAACGGGCCGTGCGGGGGTTGGGGAACAATGAGGTTGGACCCCTCTGGCTAAACTGTTCTTTCCTACTGCAACATTCCTACTTTGTCCCCGCACTTGAATGTCCTGCTGTACCATGGTGTGATGATCTATTTGTTAATCTACCCTATGATCCCAACTTCTGTCCATAAAGGTTATAAGCACCACAAACTGTCACACAATTGCAAAGGCTGAGTTTTCTCCATGTGAATTTTCTCAAACCCCTTACCTTCTTCACTTGCAATCAAGACCCTCTCGTCCCTGACTATTAGATAAATCAGAATTACCTGTAATAGAGATGTGGCTGCCTTCTCGTACCAAGTGTCCACAACCTTCACTCTGCTGATGTTTCTGCAGCCTGGTCTCCGGTTCAATGAATCTGAGCCGAAGTTTCTAAACCCACAGGTAATTATTGCAGACATGTTTGCCCTCAAACTCCTGGTGCCCAGGAATTTTCTCTTTCTGCAGGTGCAATACATCACCTGTCCTTCTGTCTTTAAGTGCTGCTGCCTGTCCCTGGATCCTCCCTTCCCCTATTCTCAGCTGAACCAATTAATCTAGACCTATTTTTCTTATAAACCTGTTTGATTTCTGTAAAGAAGAGTCTGATCCTGTGCTCATGCTTATGTCAGCTCCAATGTAAAAGCTGGTTATTTGTTACGTAATTCAACATTCCTTAAATTGATCCACCTTGGTTGTTACCTGTGTTGTACATGTAGTTGAAGTTACTGTTTTTTTATATAGAAACCAAAGTGCCAGCTAGATGGCTACGGTTAAGGTATTTCGACTTACTTGGTTTATCTTGCCATTGCTGATACTACAGTTGGTATTTTTATTCATCGTGTTCAGATGTGTTATGACTCATCATTGGAACAGATGGGACTTGAACCCAGGTCTTCTGGCTATACTACCACAGCGTCACAAGAACCCCTTTTGGCTCTGCAATTGATGCAACAGCATTTTCAACAGCAGTTGTGGTCCACATGATATCCCAATGATTGCAAGTTACAGCCTTTCATTCCTCTGCATGTAACCTCTACATTCTGCAAAATCTTAACATTGTTAATAAAAATTTCCCAAATTTTATTTAAAGTGTGGATCAGGCATATTATTAGGTGGTGATAAACTCACCACCAGAATGCCAAAAAAAAACTATCCAATCACCCACCAATCAGCTTATGACGAACTGACAGGCAAGGATGAATGAGATACTCAATGACTGACAGACCTAGACACTGATGATGATGATGAAGAAGCTCAACCAGAGCCTGTGCTTCTGGATCCTAAAGTCTGCCAGTTAAGGCCTACTGTTTGGGGAAGCCAATGGCAACAAGGCAAGTACTTGACATAAGCACGAGGGGGCATAGCTTTAAATTGAGGGGTGAAAGATATAGGACAGATGTCAGAGGTAGTTTCTTTACTCAGAGAGTAGTAAGGGAATGGAACACTTTCCCTGCAATGGTAGTAGATTCGCCAACTTTAGGTACATTTAAGTCGTCATTGGATAAGCATATGGATGTACATGGAATAGTATAGGTTAGATGGGCTTCAGATCGGTATGACAGGTCGGCACAACATCGAGGGCCGTGGGGCCTGTACTGTGCTGTAATGTTCTATGTTCTATGTTCTATAAGCTTCCAATGAGGTAGGGGTCTTGGAGGGGTGTTCGGGGGGTGGGAGGTCAGAGGCAAAGGCAAGCGTGCTTTCAGAGGCTACCCCTTTGACCGTAATTCACACCTCAATTGCTTCTTATTGGCGATATTGGAGGTTCCACGCAAAAACCTGGTTACCATGGTTTTGCAATTTGGAAACGAGCCCCATTTCTCAACTGTGAGGATGAAGGTGATCAGAGAGGTGATTAGTTGAGATCATTAACTGGCCATTTATTGAACACTTAATGGTATTAATTAGTGGCAGGTTGAGAAGGCCGACCCATGGATCCTCTTACCCAGACGTAATTAGAGAGTAGGTGTGAAGAAGCAAGTTTTTCCTCCAAGGCCAACTCATCTGATTATTTCTCCTTTTCGCCACCTCCAGAAAGGGGAACATCAGTATTCCATTGTATTGAATGTGTAATGTCTGTATTCCATTGCAATCCATTTATGTCAATCCTGCTTTGCCATCTCCATTGGATTATCACTCCAGTTACCCATTTTAAATCAATCTTTACGTTTCTGATTTCAGATTCGGATATGGGAAATTTTTCCAAAAAGCCAAAAGTTTACTGCAGGTCTGAAGGAGCACACATCAACTGTGTCATGTATTAAAATTAAGAAAAATGACCAAGAATGTGTAACAGCAAGTTATGATGGTACCTGCATCATCTGGGATATAATGTAAGTTTTTGCAAATATACTTTTAATTGTGAAATGTATATATCGGTGATGTCACTGCAATATCTAAATTCAGCATTCCTAATTTCTGGCTCCTACCTCATCGGGTTTCCTGTTTAAATCATTCCTGAATCATCATACAAAAACATATAGTGAAGTAATAATTTAATATTTGAGTATTATTATTAAACATTACAATCTGAAAACTCAGGTAATGTTCTGGGGACCTGGGTTCAATTCCTGCTATGCCAGGATGTGAATTCAATAAGAATCTGGAATTGAGAGTCTAATGATGACCATGGTTGATGAACAGTTGCTGATTGTTGGAAAATCCGTCTGGTTCATTGATGTCCTTTACAGAAGAAAACTGCAGTTCTTCCTAGTCTGGCCTTCATGTAACTCCAGACACACAGAAAGGTGGTCGATTCTTAACTGCTCTCTGGACAATTAAAGATGGGCAATAAATGCTGTCTCAGCCAGTGATGCCCACATCCTATGAATGAATATAAAAAAGTAGTGATTTGATATTACTGACTGCATCCAACTGACTATCCTGCATTCATTGAATGTTGCTGTCTGAATATTATTAACTTTGGTTTCTACATTCATTTGCAGCAAAAATAGTACAGGAAATAATTTTGATGCAGCTAGAACATTGACTTCATGTTGCCAGGCTATTTGGTTGATTTTAGTATCCAGCCACCACAGGCCTTGCTAGATGCATCAGCAAGAGACCAGTATGACTAGTTGACACCAATAAAGCTACTCTGCACTGCTTAAAGCTAATTTTCATCTTTTAAAATAGGAAGGTATTGTGGTTTCAACCAGTACTGGCAAAATTGCTGGAGGTGATTTTGACCCGAGAGAACATTGAAGCATGGTACATACCTTCTTTTGGACATTCTAGAGGTGGAAAGCAGGAGAGGGCTTGTAAGAGAGGGGGAGAGAGATCAAGCAGACTGCCAGCCACATGTTCAGAAAGGATTGGCAAAAGATACTTGGGAGTCAAACTTCAAAAATCTAATGCATTACTGCAAGAAATTCAGTGGACTTGTGTGAGTAGTCAAGGTCAGTGTCAGATACTGGCATGGATAAAGGATTGGCTGACTAGTAGAAGGCAGAGTGTGGGGACAAAGGGGTGCTTTTCAGCAGTGACTAGTGGAGTTCTGCAGGGGTCAGTGTTGGGACGACAATTATTCACATTATACATTAACGATCTAGACATAGGACCTGATGGCATTGTTACTAATTTTGTGTATGCTGCAAAGATAGATGGAGGAAATGTCAATGTTGAGGAAGCAAGGAGGCTGTGAGAACGACTTTGATAGGCTTGGACAATGGGCAAAGAAGTGGTAGATGGAATAAAATGTGGGAAAGTGTGATGTTATGCACTTTGGCAGGAAAAAAAAACATGTTATTTTCGAAATGGAGGAAGGCTTCAGAAATCTGAAGCCCAAAGGGACATTGTAGTTTGAGCTCAGAATTCTCTTATAGTTAGTATGCAGCTTCACTTGGTAGTTAGGAAGGCAAATGAAATGTTAGCGTTTATTTCAAGAAGGCTAGAATTCAAGACCAGAGATGTACTGCTGAGGCTGTATAAAGCTCTGGTCAGACTGCATTTGAAACTCTGTGAGCAGTTTTGGGCCCCATTTCTAAGGAAGGATGTGCTGAGGAGGTCCAGAGGAGGTTTACAAGAATGATCCCTAGAATGAAGGGCTTGTCAAAAGGGGAGCAGTTGAGGACTCTGGGTCTGTACTCAACAGAGTTAGGAAGGATAAGGGTGGATCCCATTGAAACTTACAAAATACTGAGACTCCTGGACAGAGTGGATGTGGTGAGGATGTTACCACTCATAGTTAAAACTGATACCTGAGGGCACAGCCTCAGAGTGAAGGGACGACCCTTTAGATTTGAGATGAGGAGGAATTTCTTCCACCAGATGTTGGTGGATCTGTGGAACTCATTGCCATGAAAGGCTGTGGTGGCAAAATCATTGAATATATTTAAGACAGAGACAGATAGGTTCTTGATTAGTAAAGGGGTCAAGGGTTACAGGGAGATGATGGCAAAATGGTGTCAAGAAACATATCAGCCATGATCGAACATGGAGTCAACTCAAATAGGCTGAATGTCTTAATTATTGCTACAATATCTTATGGTCTTATGAATCTTCAAATGTTATTTCCTATCAGGTGAACCATGAGCCTCAGCTGCTGCTCAGTTTACAGCATCTCCTCACAACTCTACCACTTAGCTATTTATAATCTCCATCAATCAGGACTTTTACATGTTATTCATATACTCCACCTTATATTTTAAAATTTTTACCCTTTAAGCATTGTCTTTCTGCTGGTTGGATAAGGCATTTAAAATCACAACCAGGTTTCTATTGGTCAGGCTCAGGAAACGGAGTTTACTCTACTGTATGTTTGGAAGATACAGCTTAGTTCTGTTTTAACTGAGATTTTAATATGGTGCAAGTGGGTAGTTTTTGAGTGATCTAATATCACACCTAAATTGTCCAGATTTTGTAGATTTATGCATTAATTTACATTTTAGATGTTTAAAAGCTTAGCCACTCTTTGGACATTCAAAATAATTGTTAAAAATTAGCTTCTCACACTTTTTGACTCGGAGTTCTGGATCTTCCTAACATGTATTGCAGGTTTGCGCTATTACATACCCTGACTGGAGTTCAGATAATTGCAGTCCAGACAGGAATAGGCCCTTTTGTGATCCTTAAGTGGTCACAATTGACTAGTTAGGAACCTCCATTGGCAGCTGGGTGGGAAAGCCAAGAATTGCAGAGGTGGGAGGATGCAACGTTCTGGAATGCCGCCACCTTGACTTTATTAAGTTGCCTTCCCACCTCCAAACCTCCCCACCTCTAGCACAAGTAGGTTCCACGTTATGTGGCAGCCATGATCTTGAAAAAAAGCATTTGAAGGAGTTTTAAGTTGGTGTAGCAAACAAAAATTGCTGTATTACAAAAGATAAACAGCATTCAGAGAAGAGATGGATGGAGAAAAATGGAAGAAAAGAACCTACCCTTCTACATGATAACACAGTGTGGAGCTGGATGAACACAGCAGGCCAAGCAGCATCAGGGGAGCAAGAAAGCTGATGTTTTGGGTTGGATCCAGAAGGGCCCCAATCCGAAACATCAGCTTTTCTGCTCTTCTGATGCCGCCTGGCCTGCAGTATTCCTCCAGCTCCACACCGTGTTACCTCAGACTCCAGCATCAGCAGTTTTCACTTCCTTTGTACATGGCTTTCTTTAACTTTACAAAGGCCTTTAACATGGTCAACCAGGAAGCATTGTGGAGTGCCCTTCTTCATTTTGGCTGCACCACAAAGTTTGTCACCATCCTTTGTCTGCTCCACGACAACATGGAAGTCGTGTAATGACAAATGACTCCATCACTGGACCCATTCCCTGTTTGGATGGGTGTCAAGCAGGGCTGCGTCATTGCCTCAGAACTTTTCTCAATCTACCTCATTGCAATGCTTCAAATCACCGCCAATAAGTTCCCCACCAGAGTGGAGCTAACCTACAGGACCAGTGGAAATTATTCAATCTCTACCGCCTTCAAAGCAAAACCAAAGCCACCCAACTAGCATCTTCGAGCTGTGGTACATGGATAATATTTGCATTTCTGCAAACTCCAGACTATCATCAGCACCTTTACTGAGGCATATGAGAGCATGGGTCTCACCCTGAACATCTGCAAGACGAAGATCCTCCACCAACCTGGCCTGGCATTGTGCAGCAAACCGCTGATCATCAACTTCCACAGGGATGCCTTACAGAACATTGGCCACTTGCAGTACCTCAGGAGTGTCCTGTCGACCAAAACAGATATTGATGAAGAGGATGAGCACTGCCTCCAGTGTGCTAGCACAGCCTTCAGCTGCCCGAGGAAATGGATGTTCAAGGGCAAACATCAGATTCGACACCAAGAGCATGAATAACAAAGCTGTGGTGGTTCCAGCCCTCCTATATGACTCTGAAATGTGTACTGTCTACCGCAGACACCTTCAGGCACTGGAGCAGTACCACCATTGCAGTCGGCGCAAAATCCTGCAAATCCACGGGAAGAAAGATGTACTGACACCGGCATCCTCGACCAGGCCAATGTCGCCAGCATTGAGGTACTGAACACCCTTGATCGGCTGCGATAGCTGGGCAAGTCCTCCACATGACTGATACATTTCTCCCCATGCAGGTCTCTAGTCCCAGCTCTGAAACAGCAGGTGAGCCCCAGATGGACAGAGGAAATGCTTCAGGGATATCCTCAAAGCCTCACTGAAGAAGAGTGGCATTCCTACCAATACCTGGGAATCACTGGCCCAAGACCGTTCAAAGTGGTGAAGAAGAATCAGGAATGCATCAAGCACCTTGAGACTTGCCAATGGAAAAAGTGGAAGCCAGGCAAAAACAGCACGAGGACCATACAACCACACCAATGCTCACCCACCACTGCCCGCATCCACCTTTTGCCCCAGGTGTGGCAGAATCTGCGGAAGCTGCATCTGACTCTACAGCTACCTATGGACTCACCCTGAGAGCAGAAGAGAGTTATCCTTGTCTGCAAGGGACCATCAGTGAGAAAGAGTAGAGTAAATACCAAATCATTAAGCCTAGGCGGCTGAAAGTATGGCTGCAAAATGGTGAGGTGACAGGAGTGAAGAATACACAGGTGGTTATTTTAAAGCTAAGTTTAGGGGAGTCAGATTAGGAGAGTCTTAAATAAGTGGAAAACCTAGAGCAGAGTTAGTAAGATTAGACAATAAAAGTGATAATGAGATAACTGTAAAATACTGCTTACTTTCTCGTGTCTTATTCAGGAATATAGGATCCCAGTTAGGTCTCAATGTTGAAATCAAAATTCCTGCAGATGCACTTATCATTGATGATGCTGTATATCTACTTTAGGCCAGTTATGAGGGACAAATGCCAATAGAATTGGATAATCTGTGCACTGTCCTAAAGTTAGCTTTTAGCTGTGCATGTTATAGAGGGATAATAACTGCCTTTGAGGAACTTTAATAAGAAGAGACTGGAAATATTTTGAATTGCAGAATCCACTAGATTTTTTAGATTGCTGATATTGAAAGAGTGAACTTGCATTTATATCATGCCTTTCATATCCAAAGAAGATCCCAAAATGCCACACAACGATTAACTGGACTAACTGGTGTGATACAGATAAGCATAGGGCTCTTATGGCACAATGGTACTATTCCTATCTCTGAGCCAGATGACCTTGGTTCAAATCTGACTTATTTAATAATGTAAAGGATTGAATGTATTTTGGAATGTAATAAATTTCTGAACCGGTTGATTAGTAGATGTATCTGTAAATAAATGTGACAGACAATAATTTACACATAAGCACTCTGCAGACACTAATGTGATGAGTAGTCAGTTAATATCTTTTAATGAGATTGGTCAAAGACTAAATTCCCAGATTTCAGGAGATCTGCCTGCTCTTTTTACATTGTACCTAGAATCTTTAACACACACTATAAAAGGAATACAGGTTGAATGTTTTATCTGGAAGATGGCATTGCCAACACTGGAATGGAGTGTAGAGTTTCTCAGTAGGCAATGGTGAGATGCCAATTGAGGAGGATTATTACTTGTTAAAAGCTTGTTGATGACCCAAATTGACTCATTAATATTCAGCTTTCTATCTCACTATCTTCTGTCTTTTCTATCTTTCCATCTCACCAAACAAGCTTGACGTTGAGACAATGTGACATAGAAACCAGAGTGGGTACCTGCAGATTCAGCTCGCTGCTTGCTCTGAACAACCTTTGACCAAGGTTGGTCTATGACCAAGCAGCATTTCAGGGTTGAACACACTTTCCCACACAGTATGTCATATTGCACCCTGATAACACCAGATATGTCTCCATCATCATCATCCATATTGAGTCTCAGCCTGTGCAGCAACTTGGTAGAGGCGCTGCTCTCACTGAGTTACTGCCCAATATCATCACAAAGGGAGGACACTCTGACACCTGTCTTGGACCCACATTCAAATGTCACTGGTGAAAGGGTTGCCGGTCTTCTCACAATATCCACTGAGTGATCATTTATTCTGGGAACAAACCTGGTAAGATAGGGCAGAATCAGATATGAGAGACGCCATAGGGCACAGCAGGTAATTAACACAGTAAGTTTGGTAACATATGGTGAGAGAACTCACTAGGCCCGACAGTGAAAAAACCTCCAAAAACCTTGACAAAACTGGGACTTAAGCAAAAAAGATTATGTCCTATGTTTAAATTATAATGCAAATACACATGACAATTTGTGTATATATCTACCCATATTTACCAGCAGATGGTGTTATTGGCTTTATAGTGTGAATTGTATCTAAATTGAATTTCTGGTTGGAGAAGTTTTGTGCCATGTTGGAAGATTGAATCATTGTACAGATTTTTTCAGTTCTCATGATGATTCAATTGGTAATCACGTGTCCTTGTATGGAACTAAATTACGTAGATGAGAAGCATTTTCTTTTCAACCTTAAGTTTGTGGCTCTTCTCAAAATTTCACGTGGAGCAGGAGTACTGTAATTGATCCACAATATAACTGGGCTACAAATGCAAAATTATATTAAAGGTTTTGTACATGAAATATTATCTGAAGGTAATTCAGACTGGTTCAGTCAGAGAAATAATGATGAATTAGTGGAGGTGACCACATTTCAAAAATGGTATTAAAAGAAGAGAAGGAGGTAGAAAGATGGGGGATGTATGGATCAAATTTCAGGCCATCAAGACTAAATGGGTGAAAGTATGGCTATCAATGGTGGGACGTTGGATGCCTTCAAGGCAGAGATCGACAAATTCTTGATCTCAGAAGGAATCAAGGGCCACGGGGAGAGTGCAGGGAAGTGGAGTTGAAATGCTCATCAACCATGATTTAAATGGTGGAGTGGACTTGATGGGCCGAACGGCCTTATTTCCACTCCTATGTCTTATGGTCTTATGACATGATTGGGGAATACACAAGTGATTAGACTGGTGCTAAATTCAGAGAACCAAAATCAGGGGAGCCTTCAGCTAAATGGAAAGACTGCAGTTAAGAGTCATTAAAAAAGAGGTTCAAGGAGTCAGTTATCAGTTGGACTTAGTTAGGAATAGGGAAGAAGCTCTTTGCAGCTAAAATGTTGCATGTTGGCTACTTCAGTGTAGATAAGGCTTGGAAAAGCTGCTTGATAGTTCTCCGTGTTGGGAAATTGAGACTCAGGGAAGCCCTAGAGCACTTACCGACTCAATAGGAGTGAAATAGGAATGAAAAAACTGTTGGAGAAGATGGCAGTTCATTGCAGCTGAGAGTGGGGTTGAAGAAGGCCCACAACCGGTACTTGCTTGGTACATCTGAGAAAGGCTGAGGTATAGAGAAATTCTGAGACTGTGGCATTCGTTGAAGTTTGGTTTGGTTAAAAACTAAAATTGTGTCTTTCAAGCAGACGAAGTTGAACAACTTTGTGTGAAGATTTAATTCTCTTTTGAAGTGTTTTAGTGAGATTTGGTGATCCACTAATACCTGGGTAAATTGATAAGAAATCTGTGGGATCTAACGTGACCATACCTGCTGTTTGATATTTTGTGATGGGGTGTTCAACCACAGTTTGTATGTTAACCCATGTTTACCTCCTGTTGATTCTGAATTACAGGGTATGAGTTACATCTATTGTAGATCATTTTACAATTCTAATTTTTACTCATTTTTTTTGGTTTAAAAAACGACATACAATCCCATGGCTTTATCATGTTAGTAAGTGCTTGGGATTTCAAACTTTGTCGACTTTAAACAGATCAAGTTATTTCTGCCGAATCATATTATAACATAAATTTGGTGGTCTCATTTAGGACCATAACATCTGTAAATGATCATTTTTCAAGGAGTGCATAGTAGAAAGCTTCTATTGAGGCCATGTTCAACATATGCACCACATGGTGTCCAAACAGCCTGCTGACACTCAAAGGTCGCATCCTGTCACCAAATTGTGGATGGTGTAGATGACCTGTAACCTAGTATCAGAACCTTTAGGAATAAAGAGAGAAATTGAAGGGGTTGGGCCATGGACCATTTTCATTCACCTCTGATGAATTAGAAATTTGGCCATGGCCCTGAAAACTACTGATTTTGTTGTTGATCTCTAAATTACATGTTTTGTCTTACAGACGCTATGCAAGAAATCAAATGATTTTGGCAAACACCCTTTTTAAATGTGTTTGTTACCATCCTGAGGAATATCAAGTAATAACCAGTGGAAAAGACAGGAAGGTAAGAAGAATTGTACTTGGAGACTTGTTTAATGCTTTAACAATAGACCTATATTGTTTAGTCAATAATCAACATGACTATTTCACTGAAGATTAGTACCTTTCTTTTGTTCCCACACAGTAAAATTTAAGTTGTATTAAATGTACAATCTATTTTAATTAGAAATAATGTTATTTTGAGGGAGGATTATGGATAGATTTTGCAAGTGAAAATCTCCAATTTTCTTCAGAGTGGCAAAACTGTAACAACATAGAAAGAGGCCACCTGTCTTGCTTGTGCCATCTCTTTGTAAGATCGATTCATCTAATGCCTTTCCTGACCTCCTCCCTGTAGCCCTCCGCATTCTTTCTATTTAGATAATGATCCAAGTTCCCTCCTGAATGTCTCAATTGAACATGCCTCCACCAGACTCTAGGCAACATATTTCAGATCTTAGCTGTACTCCTTTTCAAAATTTCACCTCAGAGTCTCTATTGGTTCTTTTGCCCAATTGCCTTAATCCTGTGGCCTCTCGTTCTCTAGCCTTCCACGAGCAGCAGCAGTTTGTATACTTTGATCACACCCCTCATGATTTTGAATATATATCAGTCAAATCTCCTTTCATTATTCCTTCTTAAAAGCAAACAGCCCCAATTTTTCCAAACTATTTGCGTAACTGAAGTTTCTTATCCCTTCTTATGAACCTTTCCTGCACATTTCTAATACATCTTTCGTAAATCTTGGCTTTAGAACTGGGTGCAAACCCCCACCTGAAGCCAAATTGGTACTTTACATAAATTTAACATAATCTCCACTTACGCAGACTTCCATATGTAAAGATTGTAACAAGGCCACCCAGGTGGACCTCGTAGAATATGAGTTTCCTGATTGGGGCTGTTAACAAGGCTCAGGGACCCTTGGCTGATGGATAAGAATAGGAGTGTCATACTATTCAATCTGAGATCTGGTTCTGAGGAAGCTGTGTTAGTGTTAAGGACTTCCCATATGTGAATAGAGGGTGATTTGGTGAGGAAATGTCAGCCTCTGTGGAGTTATTTCACTCTGTGCTCCTATAACCTGTGTCCCTAGTAATAAACCATATTGTATGTTTGATTAACTTCTCTCTCAGCTTGTCCTGCAACTTTCAATGAGTAATGCACGTATACATCCTGATCCCTCTGTTCCTGCATCCTCTTTAGAATTATACATTTCATTATGTATTGCGTCTCTTGGGAAAATACGTCACTTCACATTTCCCTGCTCTGAATTTCATCTGCAACTTGGCTGTTCAATCTACTAATTTGTGCATATCTTTTTGAAGTTCTACACCATCTTTCTCATAGATCACAATGTTTCCAAGTTTCATGTCATCTGCAAATTTTGAATTCCACTCTGTAGACAAAGGTCTAGTTCAATATCTATCAGGAAAAGCAAAAATCCCAAAACTGACCCTGGAGAACTCAAGCACAAATCTTCCTGCACTCCAGAAAACATCATTAACTACGAATCTGTGTTCCCTGTCACTCAACCAATTTCACATCCATTTTACTATTGTCTTTTTATTCCAAGAGCCATAGCTTTTCCCTCAACTCTGTTGTGTGTCACTCTGTCAGATGCTTCTTGAAGGCCAAGTAAATTGTGTCACAGCATTACCATTATCCATCTTTTCCAATAACTCAATAAAACAGTTTATTGATTTTGTTTCAAAATTTTATTTCTCAATGTTTTCCTATCACCCAAGTTGAATTAACTGACCTGTAGCTTCTGGGCTTATTTTCCATCCTGCTTTAAATAAGGGTGTAACGTTTACTGTTCTCCAATTTTCTTGTACCATCTTCATGTCTAGGAAAGGCAGATAAGTTATGGTCAGTCCCAAGAATCAAGTCTAGTGTGTGTGCCTCCCTTCTCATTGACCTGGAGACATACCGTCATGTAGCATTTCCTCAAAAACATTCAGGAATCCCTCCCCCTCTCTTCAATTTTACATGACTACTGTCCATCCATAGATAACTAAATTTATAGAATCCCTACATTTGGCCCATTCAGTTCACACTGTACCACCAAAGAGGATCTGATCTAGACCCAATCCCTCCCCACCCAGTTCCCATGGCTAGTCCACCTAGCGTACACAAGCTGGGCAATTTCCCATGGTCAATCCACCTAACCTGCCTGTGGGAGGAAACCAGGCCACCCAGAGGAAACCCACACAGACATGGGGATGATGTGCAAACTCTACACAACAGTCATTTGAGGCTGGAATTGAACCTGGGTCCCTGGTGTGCGAGGCAGCAGTGCTAACCACTAAGCCACCCTGAATTATTTCATTCTAACTACTCACTTAATTTTGTCACATATTTGTTCTTGTATACATTTCTCACTGGTTAGTGGCCTAGAGACAATACTGAAAATGTAAATTTCCCTTTTTTTCCTTAACTCTTGCCAAATTGGTGAACTCTCTCGAGTACAGCAATTCTAACCTTAACAATTACTGTCACAGCTACTGCTTTTCTTCTTTTCAATCTTTCTTGAGCACCTTGTATGCAGAAATCCTTAATATCAAGGCCTGCCCTTACTTGAGTTAAGTCTCTGTTAAAGCTACAACATTTCCCCATGAAAGTCTGTATATGTCATTCGCTAAAGCATTCATATGCATACACGCTGACCTGGATATGAACTTTATGACGTCCTCTTCTGCCCTGAATCCATTGAATAATTTGTACTTCTCTTTTAGCTAATTCCTATCAAACATGTAACTTTTTCTGCCTTCAGCACTGCCTATTGTTCTAACCATGCATCTTATTTATCTTTTCTATTTCTAAGTAGTTCCCAACCCCAGCAAAATTGGTTTAAATCATATTCACACATTCAAGTGAAACTCCCTTGGTGGACATTGGTCTCAGTCCAGTCAAGACGTAGCCTATCTGTCCCTGTTGAATAGGTGCCTTTTGCCCCAGACCTTGTCTCAAAGCCCTAAAAATACTGAAACCTTCCCTTCTGCACCATCTCCAAACCATATATTCAGCTTCACCACTTTGCTGTTTCTGTTCTTGGTAGCATACGGCACAAGAATTAGTCCAGAGATTACTACTTTTAAATTCTTGTTGTTTAACTTCTGTCTTGAAAATCTGACCATAGGACTTCAATACCTGTCCTCTCTATATGCTTGGTAGCTGATGTATTGCAACTTCTAGATCACTCCTACATCCTGCATATGATACTGTGCTATGTCATTCTCATCCTTGCACCATGTGCTAGCAGTTTACATGGCACACACTGTACATCAGCAAGCAAACAAGCAGCCATTTCACAAAGTCTTAGGGGAGTAATCCTCACCAATGTCCATGGAGGCACTGGTCAGTCAGGGATCCCAACACAAGAGACAGGTGGACCATCCTCAGCTTGAACTTGCAACATTTGGAGGGGAATGCAGTGGAGGGCCCAACCATCTCTAGAACGTCCTGAGAGGAGACATCTGAGGAATTTGCATGCGATTTCTCCTCTGACTGAATGCCCCTGGCACCACCCCTTCTCCTTGAAAGAAAGGAGCACCTGGAGTGCTTTCATCTGTCACCATGTCTTTGGTCATGTGGACCAGTAGCTGGGTCAGTGGAGTGCTGGTCTGTCCATGTAACCAGAAAATCTTGAAGATTTTGGACTCAGCTTTCCATGGCAGCTGACATCCTAGCAATGGAAACAGCCAGATGATTGTAACTTCGTTGATAGCTGCAGTCCTGCACTGTATAGGTTCTGAAAGCCATTGCTTCCCACGCACTTGACTATTACATCTTTTCCTCTCTGTGCATGTTGACAAAATCTCTGATAGCCAACACCATCAGGTTCTCTCATCCCTGGGGGTAAGCAATTCCCTTTGACAGACATGGCGGCTTTGGAATGTCAGTGTCCAGGTGGACTTTTAAAGATGGCATGGGCACCGTGAATGCCAGTTTTGTTGATAATATCTGATAAGTTATATGTTCCTCTATTAATAGCAGGTGGTAGAATGAGGCTAGAATTGGGTGAAATGGATGCCAGATGTGGGATCAATAGTTAATGAGGGGGCTTTGGAAAAAGATAGTGAGAGATCTTGCTATAACCTGGAGAGAAAATTCCTCCATGAAACTTGACAAAACTGGCACTTAGCCAAAGAAATATAAAATGCAGCCTATGGGCATTGCATTTCTATCGATATTTGAAGGAGTCCTTCACCATGCATGTGAAAAACCTAGTTGTAGTAATCTAGTTCTAAAAATCTAGTTGTAGTAATTCACCCATCCATTTGAGCAGTTCGTGTTGTGAAGAACTAGGTATAGATGCAAAAGAGTACTAAGAGCGATCACTTTGTGCAGCTTTGGGCAGCCACATGTATGTGAACACAATCTGACTGTGAAGTTGAACATTATTGTTTATATCGCCTGGCAGCTCATTGTCCACATATGAACCAATCAGCACTCTCCCCTCATACAGTTTAAATGTTGCTTTGCTCCTTTAATGATACTGTGGTAAAAATTTTCAACAACATGTCTTGTTTTTCAGCAATACTCAAGTTATACCAAATGTCTATTACTTCTATTATATATAATGTTAAATGTCAAAAATTCAATTGCTGATTATATTTTTCTGATCAATTATCTCCCATTCTTCCCTCCTCTTAAGACAACGGTCTCAGATATAATTACCTTCTAATATCTCAGCATTATTAACTCAAAGTCTTGACAATAAGTGTCAGCTAATTTAGCTATACATTATCCTTGCATAGAGCCAAGAATTGCTACTATTACCCTGATTGAGATCAGAAAACCCCACAAAAACTTATGATCAAAACAACAACCTTATTCTGTTCTTACTGGATTAATATGTTGTCTTGAACCATTAAAAATAATTTAGAGATAATAAGAACTGCCAATGCTGGAGTCAGAGATAACACAGTATGGAGCTGGAAAAACACAGCAGGCCATGCAGCATCAGCAGAGCAGCAAAGCTGATGTTTCGGGTCAGGACCCTTCTTCAGAAAATAATCTAGACTCATTTTACAATTTTGTGCGTTCCAGCCCCTTTTGTTATGGTTGATGTTAGCTTGAGTTTTGTTTTAGAACAATGCATTTTTATTAGATCATTGAACAGAATTGGAGTCACTGAGAATGCCAATGAGCAGAGCTCAAGTTGTAGTTTGATAGCTAGATAAGCTAATTCAATTCCCATAGTAACTCTTCCAAGACAACTTCAATAATGATAACCCTCACTCATTGGAGAAAAGGTAATGATATCATATGTGAAGGGAGCATTCTCGGAGTATTAACAAAACAGCCAGGTCACAACTCTTTGACCATGTTCTCTTTCAAGCAGCCCACATCAGGAGTTCAGAATTACTGGATTTAGCATTGTATCTGAAGGAACAATTCACCTATGAATTTTAGCTACTAACTGATATTTTAAGTAATCTCCAAAGCCCTTGTACATTTAATTATGTTCGTTCAAAACTTATGTTTTATGTAAGATACTTTGCATGATGATTCTATCATTGTGTTCCATTCTCAATTATTTGCTTCATAAAATGCTAATATGCTAACATCTTCATGTTATCTGCCTATAATTTTTAAATGAGAATTGATCACAATTCACTGGTACATTGAATTGTACTTCTTGGTTTAGTATTGCTCGAAGTGAATTTTACCGAACCACAATGAATCAGGGAGGTCCACAATTCCTTTCCTGTGGAAATTTCAACATGATTGATTCGTTCAAGGTTTACAATAAAGTTCTGTTATGGTTGAAATACTTCAATTATTTGTAATACTTCTGAGATGCTGATACCAAAATCCTCAGCCATACAGTGATGACTTTGCCCACAATGCAGAAGACCGGTTCACACAAGCTTCCCCCATTTATGCAAATAATAGGCTAACATTGATTAACATAAAAACTGTGGCATAGGGATACCAATATTTTTCAGTTTCAGTGTAATCCAACAGTTCTAGTCTTGGATTATCTTGTGATAGTACTATGCTCGGTGCAATCGAGACAAAAGTCACTACAACCAGCCATCAAGGAGCTCTCCACTGATATACCAATACAAAAACAGGCACATAAGTTGATGGGAACAGGAGTAGATTATTTATTGAGATCATTCCACCATTCATTGATATCATGGCTGGTTTTTTAGCTACTGTTATTTAACTTTTCCCTACATTACTTTTTTTGCTAACCAAAAATGCTATCAATCACAGTCTTGAAATCTATGATTGGTGTAAAATCAATTTCAATTTCTGAAAGAAAATTTCACACTTATACTACAGTTTGCATGTAGGAGTGCTTCATTCCATTGCTTCTGAATGGTCTGACACTAACATTTAGATTTAATTCCCTGGTCATATGGGGCAGAATCCTTTAGGGGTCTGAGTGACATTGTCTACAGCAAGATTTGTGGCAGAATCAGGTAGGAAGTCTGCTGAGGCCTGTCTCCACATGGGGAGTAACCTGCAGCATCATTAATTCATTTGCTAAGCAGTGAGGTGAGTTTTTCACTGTACAGCAGTTAGTTCCCAATTAAGTGGGATTACAACTTGTTAAATGCTGTATCAACTCCAATCACTTCGTCAATATTTAACTTCCTATCTTTCCAAAGTCACTGACCATGCTAAATAGCAGGAATCCTCATTGTTGATATCAGAGTGAACACCTGGTGGATTCAGCTTACTCCAGTCTGTGAGAAGCCTTCGTGCTGCTCAGTACCAAACTGCATCTCAGGGTATGATCCGTGGCCACCAAGTGCACAGAGCCCCCATCCATGGATGCACGGACTTAACATTTCTCAACCCCTCATGGTCAACGTTCCACCCCTCCATACCACTCGCAGGTTGCTGAGGATGCACAGGCTTTCATTGGAGTGAGCATTGGCAACTAGTATTAAAAGGTTGCTGGAGGGACACTTTGCGCACACGGACAGGAACCCAGCTTGAGGATTGGATTAGGCTCCATCTTGGGGCTGCTGGCTTGCTTCCTTTTCACTTACTCATGCAGTGACTATCTGCAAGCTTGCAGCATCCATGCTTTGCTTTGCCTTGCCTGCCTTGCCATGATATATCTGTTTGTATGCTGGCACTTCATCCAAAGACAAAGGCTGTCAGTACTGCTGAACTGACACAGTCTCTTGGATAGAAGGACAGACAAGCTGCTTATATCACACTTTTCATTTAGGATCCTGTCCATCAGTGAGGGAATGGTGGCATCTTATTCTGCAGCACACAGAGACAACAATCAAACAACATCCAACCAATCTTCCGGCCATATCCTAGTGAGTGGCCTCCTCTCTGCCAGTCATTTGTGCCTGAGGCAAACAGAACGATGATGAGGCACTTAAAGTTTCAGATTTAGAAGAGGCCTAAACTTTGTTCCTATTCTCCTAGAACTTCTTGCAAATTTTGATTTTTTTTTGTGTCTCCTGATGGTGATTGGCTTGTTGACATATTTGGATCACTGAATTTTTTCACCACTCCTCTGGCAGTGGATGATGCAAATAGCATTCATTGGTCATGCCACTGCCCTCAAGACTAGTTGACCTCACTGCTGAAGAAAATTCATATTAGACTCAAATTGTTACTCTGTTTTCTCTCCGCACTTACTGCCAGACCTGCTGAGTGGTCTCCAGCACTTTCAGCTTTTACTTCAGATTTCCAGCAGCCTCAGTATTTTGCCTTTATTTGTGGATTCTGAAGGGAGTCATATTGGACTTGAAATGTCAACTTTATTTCTGACTCTAAGGTGCTGCTGGACTTGCTAAACTTTTTGATCTTCTGTACTCCAGAATGCAAACTCACCTGGTCTCTATCTGTTTCAGAAGGGTCTGCAGGTAATTTTTCTTGAATATGCAGGGCCGTCTCTTAAAATACGTTTCTTGGCTCTTCATTTCTGTGCATAGAAATGGAAATATTTTTGAGACAGTAAAATGAAAGTATGAATACAATGTTTTATACATAAGAAAAAAGAAAGCCTTCAGCCACTAACCACAATATCAAAGCCTCACTCTAAAGGTGATCAGAGATAATGGGAACTGCAGATGCAGGAGAATCTGAGATAACTAAGTTAGAAAACTTCATCAGAAAAGGGTCTAGGCCCGAAATGTCAGCTTTTGTGCTCCTAAGCTGCTGCTTGGCCTGCTGTGTTCATTCAGTTCCACACTTTGTTATCTCATTCTAAAGGTGATGTTTTTCACATACAATCCACTGCCCATATTTTCTGAGGACCCTACTGCTTACAATCTTTTATACTGTTTTTCACATTCTTGCATTCTCATCAACTTCTTTGGCACTTTCTGCATGAGTTCTCATCAGCTAGATTTACATGACTCTCACAATATGTTCAAGGAAGTTGCTAACCTGTAATTTTGTAGATGAATTAGCATTGCCAGGTAGGTCCCTTATCTGACATTTTACACATGAGTTAAAGGCCTTTCCTTTTGATGTTATATAAATGAACAGAAATGCAAATTAAAAATTAGTTTCTGTTATTGGATGATTTTTAAAAATTGGTTTCCAGGCGATTGTTGATTGAGCCTTCAATTTTTAAACTATTTTACTTTTTTTTTACTTGAATACTGTTTTTGAGATGATTTTGAAAAAATGGGCTTGGTAGCTGTTGCTAAGTACTCTTGAATTATTGTACATATTTAAACATTTGTTACTATTAGTGTGGAATTATATTTAATAAGAGTTCACATGGAATTGGACGGCATAATTAGAAGATTTGAAACAAAGTAATTTCGTGCATCAAAGCAAAACAAATTGAATTGCTTTTACTTAAGAAGAAAATTCAATATCCCTTGGCAACTATATACAATGACAACTTGTATTTGCATATGCCCACCAGCATAGTAAAATGGCCCAAGGCATTTCACAGGAGAGTTATCAAACAAAATTTGACACTGAACCACAAAGAATTATTAGGACAGATTATCAGAAACCTGGTCAAATTTCTGAAAGGATGAAAGAAAAATAGAAAGACAGAGGAGTTCAGGAATGGAGCTTATGACCTAAGCAACTGAGGGCACTGTGTGGCCAAAGGAGGAGAAATTAAATTCTCCATATGTGACTCATAGAATCCCTACAGCAAGGAAGCAGGCTTTTTTGCCCATCAAGTTCACACCGATCCTCCAAAGAGCTTCCCACCCAGACCCACCACCCCACCTTACCCCTGTAACCCCACATTTCCCCTGGTTAATTCACTTAGTTTGTACATCCCTGAACCACTTTGCGGCCCACCTACCTAACCTGCCCATCTTTGGACTGTAGGAGGAAACTGGAACACCTGGAGGAAACCCACATAGACACAGGGAGAATGTGCAAACTTCACAGACAGTCACCCATATGGCTCAATGAGGCAGCAGTGCTAACCAATGAGCCACCATTCCACCCCAGGAGATATGCACAAAACAAGATTTGCAGGAGCATTGATTTTGTTTCAATTCATTCATCTTATATACTTACATGAGCATTCCTAATGACCTTTGAGAAGACAATGATCAGTTGCTGCCATCCACATAGTGTAGGTGCATGCACCTTGTTGTTAGAGAAACAGTTCCAATTTTTGATCCATCAACAACAATAGCATAAGATATATTTCCAAGTAAGGATGCTATTTGGCTTGGAGAGATGTAAGTGGTAGTGTTTCTGTGCATCTAGTCTCCTTCTTGATGGTAGTAGTTGTGGATTTAAAAGGTATGTCGAAAGAAGTTTGGTGAATTTCTGCAGTGCAACACATAGATATACATAGTGTTGCCACTATGCAGTGCTGATAGAAGGAATGTATGTTTCAGGTGCTGGATGAGTTGTCGGCCCAGCAGATTGCTTTGTTCTGGATCGGGTTATATTTAATAAGAGTTCACATGGAATTGCACTCATTCAGGTAGAGAAAGAGTATCCCATCACACTCATGAATTATGCCTTGTAGATAATGGTCAGACTTTGGGGGTCAGAAGGTGATTTCTTTTCCAGAGAATTCCCAGCCTCAGACCTAATTTTATAGACTCAGTATTCACACTCCTTGTCGCTGGTGTTGGCAGTGGGAGTTCAGTAATACTAATGCTATTGGACATCAAACGGAGAACGTTGGACTCTCTCTTCAGACAATGATCATTGTCTCACAGTTGTATGACATGAATATTACTTGCCATTTGTTAGCACTAAACTGAATATTGTCCTGATCTTGCAACATGCAGGCGTAGACTGTATCAATATTGGAAGAGTTGTGAATGGTACTGAATGTTATGTAATCATTAGCAAGTATCCTTTATTCTAATCTGATGTTGGAGGGTAGATCATTGATAATGTAGCTAAAGATGATTGGGCTGAAGTTATTACCCCAGAAACTCCTGTAGTGATATACTGGTGCTAACTTAATTAGCCTCCAACAACCATGCTATCTTTCATCATAAAAACCAAAAGAACTGCAGATGTTGTAAATCAAGAACAAAAACAAAGTTGCTGGACAAGCTCAGCAGTTCTAGCAACATCTGTGAAGGAGAAAACAGAGTCAATGTTTCAGGTCCGATGACCCTTCCTCAGAACTGATGGTGACTGGGAAAACGTCAGTTTATATGCAGAAAATAGGGAATTGAGTGGGGTAGGGATTAATCAATAGGATAGAGCCCAATGAGAGAGAAAGACAGTTGGACAGACAAAGGAGCTGCTAACAATCAGGCTGGGAGGGTGAGTAGTTGTTAATGGGGACTGTTAGTGACTAACAACAGGGGATGTGTAATGGCAGGCTATGTGGTAACAAGGCCTGGTGTGTTGCGTGGGGTGCTGGGACATGCAAGAGTTTAGGCCCTGAAATTATTGAACTCACCATTGAGTTCGGAGGTCTGTAGGGTCTCCAAGTGGAAAATGAGGTGTGGTTCCTCCATCTTGCATTGGGCTTCACTGGAACACACTGTAGCAAGCCAGAGACAGTGATGTTGGCCAGGGAGCAAGGTGGTGCATTGAAGTGGCAGGCAACAGATAGTTCGGGGTCTTTTTTGCGAGCAGAACGTAGATATTCTGCGAAGAATGAATTGGAAAACTTCATCAATTTTGTCTCCAACTTCCACCCTGCCCTGACTTTCACCTGGTCTATCACTGACTCCTCCCTTCCCTTCTTCGACATTTCTGTTTCCATTTCTAGGTGTAGACTGGCCACTAATATATTACAAACCCACTGACTCCCACAGCTAGCTGGGATTCACATCCTCACACCCCACTTCCTGGAAAGACTCCATGCCATTCTCTCAGTTTCCCCGTCTCTGTCGCATATGTTCAGATGAGGCCAACTTCAACAAGGCAGCCTCTGAAATGTCCACCTTCTTCCTCAACCGAGGATTCCCCAGCTCTGTTGTCGACAGGGCCCTCAACAAGGTATGATCCATCTCCTGCACTTCCGCCCTCACCCCTTCTCTTCCAGCTCACAAAAGCGATAGGGTTCCCCTTATCCTCACCCACCATCCTACCAGCATCCACATCCAGAAGATCCTCAGACACCATTTCCACCACCTCCAGCAAGATGCCACCACCAGACACATATTCCCCTCCAAAATAACAAAGTGTGAGGCTGGATGAACATGGCAGGCCAAGCAGCATCTTAGGAGCACAAAATATTCCCTTCCCTTCCTTGTCCACATTCTGCAGAGACCGTTCCATCCAGGACACCCTGATCCACACTTCCATCACCCCCAATGCCTCCCCTCAGCCGTACAGCACCTTCTTCTGTAACTGGCAAAGGTACAACACCTGCACATTTACCTCCTCTCTCCCCAGAATCCAAGAGCCCGAATATATCTTTCAGGAGAAGCAACACTTCACCTGCACTTCCAAGAATCTAGTCAACTGCATTGGCTGCTGTCACTGTGGTGTCCTCTACACTGGGGAAACGAAACGTAGACTTGGCGACCGCTTCGTAGAACATCTACATTCTGCTCACAAAAAGATCCTGAACTACCTATTGCCTGCCACTTCAATGCACCACCTTGCTCCCTGGCCAACATCTCTGTCTCTAGCTTGCTACAGTGTTCCAGTGAAGCCCAACGCAAGCTGGAGGAACAACACCTTATTTTCCACTTGGGGATCCTACAGCCCTCTGGACTCAATATTGAGTTCAATAATTTAGGGCCTGAACTCTCCCATGTGCCAGCCCCCCACACAACACACCAGGTCTCGTTACTATATCGCCTGCCACTACACATCCGCTGTTGTTAGTCACTAACAGTCCCCATTAACAACTATTCACCCTCCCAGCCTGATTGTCAGCAACTCCTTTGTCTGTCCAACTGTCTTTCTCTCTCTTTGGGATCTATCCTATCGTTTATTCCCTACCCCACCCACGTCCCTATTTTCTGTATACAAACTGATGTTTTCCCAGCCACCATCTGTTCTGAGAAAGGGTCATCGGACCTGAAACGTTGACTCTGCTTTCTCCTCCACAGATGCTGCCAGACCTGCTGAGCTTTTCCAGCACTTGGTTTTTGTTCTGTCTTTCATCATGTTGGCTACGATTCCATTCATTGGAGAGTCATCCTTTCAATTCTCAACAATATCCATTTCATAAGATCCCCTGATGTCACACTTGGACAAATGCTGCTTTGTTATCAACGTCTACACTGTCACCTCACCATTTGAATTCAGCTCTTTTATCCATGTTTTAAAGAGGACAGGAGGCTGAGTTGCCTTGTAAGAAACCAAGCTGAACATCAGTGAACTAGTCATTATGTGTATGTGTCACTTCATATCACTATCACAGATGCTTTTCATCTCTTTGCTGATGATTAATGTGGTGATGGGCGTCCAGGTTAAATTTGTCTTATTTTCCTTTGTTGACAGGATGATCCTGGGCAAATTTTCACATTATTTAGTAAATTCAGACATTTAGCTGAAGAATGGTAGGTTGCCATTGGGATCCTCAGGAACAGGTTGAAATTAATCATCTACTTGTCACGTCTATTTGAAAATGATTGCACATGTTTTAGCCTACACTTTACATGTACATCCTTTGTTCCCCCAAAATTGGACATGGGATATTTATAGAGCCTCATTGCAATTGCTTCTTTAATTTGCCCATCATTATTCATGACTGGATTTGGTAGGATGTTTGATCCATTTAGCACGCTGGTAGTGCCAAACAGTATAGTGGAGGATGTACTTAGTGTGAAGATGGGACTTGATTTCCACAAGAATAGTGCTGTGATTTCTCCATTCTGAACTGCAGTGCACAGATTCGTCTGTAACAGATAGTTTGGTGAGGTAAGGCCAAATAGATTTTTCCTTCTTGCTGATCTCCTCATCACCAACTGGTGTCAGTTCAGTCCAGCAGGTATGGTCTTAAGAACTGGACTGACTTGATAGGTGTTAATGCCACCAAGCTGGTCTTCTTGATGGGCGTTAAAGTCTTCACCCAGATATATTCTATATCCTTACTACCCTCAATACTTCTTCCAAATTGTGTTTACCATTGACAACTACTGTTTTGTCAGCTGAAATAGGAGATATGTGATAATAAGATGTATGTTTCCTTGTCCATGTCCATTGCCATGAGATTTCATTGTTAAGGACTCTGAGGAACAAAGACAGAAGCTGCTTTAAAAGCTCAGCAGGTCTGCCAGCATCTGTGAAGGAAAATCAGAATTAACGTTTCAGGGCCAGCGACCCTTCTTCAGAATAGTGATGGAGGGGTCTGAGAGAATGGCTGTAAGGCATACAAGTTGCATTAAGAATTGAAATGCTTCATTTATTTATTAAATTTGCTGCGCCTAATCTACATGAGTGGTACTTAAATGTGTTGAAACTTTAATTTTCATAGGAGAAAGGCAGGATATGACTTCTGCACTTTGTTGAGCCTCCAATTTACGTTCATTTCTGCTAATTCCACATTTAAACATTGTCTAGTGAGATTCTCTGCAGGTTTGACAGCAAATTGATATCATTGGGAATGGGCACATTGTGAAGTCTAACCCTTTTAGATGCAGCCATGGAGGAAATCCAGGCCTGCGTGTTTTGTAAGAGTATGCTCATGAACACTGGCTCCCTAAACATTACCAAAAAATTACCAGAATTAACACTGCCTTCTCTCAGTTATGTTTACTGTCTATTTCAGCGTGTACAGTATTTGTTTTTTGCACTCCAGCAATGTGTCTGAGCTTCTGCCTAATTTTTCCACTCACTTTCCCTCTTTATTATTCTATCTCTATATTATTTTTCTTCCTGTGTACCTACATGGCCTGATGTCTAAATTTCTCTTCCCTTAAGCACCTGAACATTTCTCTCACCATCTCCTCTGTTTAAACTTCTCCCTCTCCCTCTTGTCTATGAACCGTCATCATTTTCTGTGACAAAACATTTGTTTCCCTTCATCTTTCTCTTGTGTTTAAATTTGCTCTGTCTCTCCATCTCATTCTCTCTTTTCATCTGTCTGTCTTTTTTGGCTAAACGAAGAAGTACTCAGTAGGGAGAAAAGATTTGGAAAATTGGGATAAAATTTAAGCAGTGACTGATGGGAATGCAATTGATGTTTAGCCCATTTCTCCTACAATTAAATGTAAACTTTGTCTAATTTCATTGGAAGAGCTACAGGGTCTGTGAAGTTAAGTTGGACTGCATGACCAGAATCCTACTCTTTGGCTAAGCACCAGTTGCATCAAGCTTTTTCGAGAGTTTTTCACTGTTGGCCCTAGTGCATTTACTCAGCATTTCTTACCAAATTCATATTAACTACCTACCTGTGCCATTACATCCGTCTTGTCTGATTCTACCCTGATCTTAACATGCTATATGAACAATTCATCATTGACAAGATATCCCTTAATTAGCCAGCATCCTTGGTACTAATACCATATTTGAAAGGTTATTTCTGCATTTGGACAAGTGCTGTCACTGCAGAGCTGCTCAGCATGGTTGCTGACATTTGTCCTGGACATGTCGGGCAAGGCAAAATTGGCATTCCACTTTGTAGGCAGGGACCTGGACATCCTGTAGATGGGGTAGCACACAGGCAGGATGTCCTCCTCCCCCAGGACCAGCAAAGGAGATCATGATACCATACCTTTCCAACCTGGTCCAAAGTTGGCATCCAGGTCAGTGGAGACTCGGACGCCTGGATGAATGTTTAGCAATGTAGGAAGAAGGTAAATAGTGTTCTCCACTCAGCCAGCCTCAGAATCATTGTCTTTTTTCTGCGACGTCATATTCGCTGTACCTCTACGGTACCAAGTCCCATCACGCCTCATACTTCAACCATTCCCACAATTGCCTGGAAAATCTTCCCTCACTTGCGGTCTCCACTCCAACCCACAACACTGCTAACGCTGCATGCTCTCTACTCTGCCTATTCACTCACTCAGGACACTTCCACATGTCCATTAAAATAACAGCTGTGCCACCACTTGGATCTCCCTTAATATCTACCACGCTGTCTTCAAGAAGAAAACAGCCCACAGTAGGACAGCAAGAGTCAAATCGGGCGGTGTGATGACTGACATATGGCTCTGCATCCCTGATGTGGAGAACATCCTGACCAGCTAACTGATCATGTACAAACACATGGATTGGTATCAAAATGCCTTGACTTACTGTGATGAGCAAGCCCTAGCTGAAGGTTGTCTCCCTTGACTTGACTGAGGCCTGCTGACAACAATAACAAGCTTCCTGGGTTTTGTCTATGTTAAAAGGCAAATCAAAACAACATTACAGTATGGAACTGGTATCTCTAGCTAAGGAGGTAAAGTGCTAAAAAAAAAACAGCAATGCTTTACAAGATGCTATGAGCATTCAGGAAGGTTCAGAGTGTGAGTTTATGACAGCAAATAAACAGGCTGGAGTTGCAGGAGGCCTTTGGCATCAAAAACTGGTCACTATTTCACAGACCAATCAGTTACATGTTGCCAACTGTCCAATCGTACGTACCTCGTCTGTAACTCAGCTTTCCCCAATGTGTGAACCCAAAGCTGTGTAAATGGCACTTACAAAGAGTGTCAAGTAACTTACTTTTAAACCAGTGCTTTTCCTAATTCAGTCCACAAGTAAAAGTACAAAAAAAAAGGTCTTTACACTTTCTTATTACTTTACTGACTTTACCTGTTCAACTTCTTTGTCTCTCAAAGATTGGTGATTGTTGTGTGTAGCACCTTTGGTAAATTTAAGATTTATATAGCCTCATAAACAGCTCAACATCAAGAATCAACATATGCAAACAATTACACCCAAAGCAACAACAAAAGCAGCAACAAATATGTGAGGCACAATTTCCTTCCATGAATTAGCATTCTTATAAATACAGTGACAGTGTGGAAAATAATATTGCACTGATGCAGTGGTGTCACCGTACTTTGAGGGTGAAGTTCTGGTCACTTGGATATAACTTCTGGAGATAATCTTGAGAACCACTGTATCACTGATTCATGTTGTCAGCAGTGATGTAATTGGGGGAAAATGACAAAACTCAGAAAGCAGGAGTGAAATATTGCACAGTCATGCAAGATGATTTTTTTTTAATGAAAGGGATAATTATTTTGAAGGACTTCAAACTAAGCCTCAACTATAGGAATAAGGGAAAGGCTTAAAATCAGAAAAAGACAGGAGTCTATTTATTCTTAAAATTCACCCCATAAAAAGAAATAAACTTGTATCCTTAGGTAAGTCATTGGTTTAGAAGACAAACTTGAATTTGCAATGAACCCTACTTTTCTAGCTTATCTGAGCTTTGCTATTAAAGATTTAGTACATTGCAATTTTCATTGCAACCATTCTAGCTACTTCATTTTAGGAAGTAACTCCTTTTCAGGAGATAAGAGGCGGCCATTCCTATCATAATGTTAGACTAATGACTGTTATAGGGAGAACTGATCGAAAGATAGGCTTTGGTAAAAGCAAATCCTGTTTTGTAGAAAAAATACCTTCCACGTACATGTGTGGAATTATTTCCAGTTTGAAGTACCATTCTACTGAATTTGTGGTTTACATAGGCTTGAAATTGTTTTTCGCTTCAGTAATAGTAGATTGCAACTGATTTTTCAGATCGGCTATTGGGAAGTATATGATGGATCAGCTATCAGAGAACTGGATGGGTCCTTATCTGGTTCTGTTAATGGAATGGACATTACAATGAATGGTGACTTCTTTGTTACAGGTAAAAAAAAACTCAAGTTATGATTTGGCTGGAAATCTTAATCTCTGCAATAATTTTCTGCAGTTAGTGTGATCAGGAATAATTAAAGTGGTTTTGATGAGTTCATAAATATTTAGATCACAGCCTTTCAACTTATTGGGATATCTACTTTAAAATAACATGTGCACAGTTAACCTAATGGCTTATATTTTTCCTGCTTTTTACTAGCAGCTGTGTTCAGTGTAGATTGTAACCACGAAAGTAATCTATACCACTGATATATAATGAATTTCATATTGTAATACGAATTATAAATTTTCAGTGATCACACCCAACTTATTTCTCAATAAACTGGGTGCAGTAACATCAACATGATACCCAGCAAAACACTCATCTGTACAGATCAATAGGAGGGAATATTTTGACCTTGGTGCTGTAAGCACAAACAAAATGCAAATATATGTGAACACTTATATAAAACTGAAACTTTGCATGATTGGAAGATAAAAAAAAACTACTAATAATGAGGACATACCTGAAAATCATGACATAATCTCAATGTTGAGGGTACCAAGATGTATGGAAAGGCAAGCAAGAAATATAAAAACAGAGAATGAAAGCTTCTCAAGTTTCAAAAGGAAAAACATTGGACCTTTAGAGGATGAGACTGGAGAACTAATAGTGGAAAATAAGAAAATAATAGGTATTTGATATTTATTTTCATTGTAGCAGAGACAAAAAACATCCAAAGAATAGTAGAAATCAACAAGCACAAAGAAGTAAGTAGGTTAGAACAAGCGTGATAACTAGAGAAAAATGATAATGGGATTAAATGCTGACAAGTCTCCTGGTTCTGGTGATTTACAGTTTAACATCTTTAAAGATGTGGCTGCAGTGATAGTGAATGTATAGTTAATAATCTTCCAAAATTCCTTTATTCTGTAAAGTCGCAATAGTTTGGAAAACTGCAAGTGTAACACCTCGAATCAACTAAAGAGAGACTCAAAGCAATAGGCCAGTTAGTCTACTATTTGTCATTGAAAAACTGCTAATATCCATTATTAGGGAGTTAGTACCAGGCCATTTAGAAAATGAGGATGCAATCAGCCAAAGACGACATATTGTTATGAAAGGGAAATCGTGTTTGACAAATTTATTGGAATTCTTCAAATATGTAATAAAGGAGAACCATATCTGGATATTCCAAAAGGCTTTTGATAAGTCGCCACATACAAGATTACTGCAGAAGATTAGAGTTGATGGTGTTGGGTGTCATAAATTAGCATAGATAGAGGATGTGTTAACTAACAGGAAATGGGAGAAATAAGTCACCATCACCATGGCTAGTAACTAGTGTAACTAATGGAATGCCACAGGGTTTAGTTGAACCTCCAGATATTTATTATCTATATTAATGACTTTGATAAAAGGACCAAATGTATTATAGTCAAATTTGTCAATGAGACAAAAATTGGTAGGAAAACAAGTTCAAAGGAAAATATGGAGTCTGAAAAGTACTATTGTTATGTTAAGTGAGTGGACAAAGTATTGACACATTTTGTATAATATGGAGAGACATGAGATTGCTCAATTTGATAGAGAAAATAGAAAGGTGAAATATTTAAAAGGAAGGAGATTATAGAGGATTGTACTATAGTATCTGGGTGTCCTTGTACATGACTCTCAAAGTTTAGTAGTTGGAGCAAGTAATAAGGAAGGCAAATGGAGAAGAAGATGGAGTATATGTCTTGCAATAACTGCAGAGGACAATGATGAAATTACACTTTGAATCTTTGTGCAGTTTACATCTCCTCTTTAAAAAGGGGAGATATGACAGGACATAGTTCAGAGAAATTCACGAGGCTAAATCATACCTGAATGAAAGGGTTGACTTTTAAGGAAAGGTTGACCAGATTGAGCCTGTAATCACTGGCGTTTAGAAGTATGAAAGATGATCTTATTGAAACATATAACATTCTGAGGGGTAAAGCTTCAGTAGATGCTGTGAGGACGTTTCTCCTGATGAGGCAAGCTACAACTTGGGGCACAGTTTAAAAGTAACGGATTTCCCATTAAAAAAGTTAGTTTGTCACATTATCTTCCACAAAGAGATTAGAGGCTGCATGATTGAAAATATGATAGGTTTGAGTTAGACAGATTTTTCATCATCTGGTTAAGGGCTATGGGTTGGGGATAGGAAAGTGGATCTAACGGCACAGTCAGATCAGTCACAGTCTTACTGAACCGCATACCAGGCTGGAGCTGATAAATGATTGACTCTTCTCCTGTTTCGTATGTTTTTATTATGTAGAAAATGTAGAAAACCTACTTGTTACAGTAATACTAGCAGGAGGAATTCATTGAAAGGGGGATATGAAATTCATATAGAAATATTATGTAGAGTAAGTTGCACTGTTTTGGAGTCTTTTAGGAAGAATATTGAAATTTGTGTGTTTCAGTAACTACACAGACCCACAACATTTAAATAAACTGCTTTCTTCAGGGAGTCTCACGCATTAAAATTCATTTTTATATAAGTTGTTAAGGATGGGTATTTTATAAGTTTGTTATGTTTTGGGACCGTTTTCCTTTAAATTACCAGGAAATAGTGAAGGGATTAAATTTATTCTGAAATTTGCTTGACAATGAGCTGCTGGCTTGATTGTTATAGTTAAAAGTGGCTAGGGGATGGGGAGAGGGCGGGAGGTGGCAATGTGTGAGGTTTGTTTACTTGGAAGAATGTCTAGGATATTCGCACCAATGAGGAGTAAAGCAGGGCTGCCTGCGGTTGAAGTGTTAGAAACAGATTTTTGCAGAGTTGGGCTGACTTTGGAGCCATTTAAAAATAGCAGGTGGGACATGTTTCAGACATGTTGTGTCCATGCCCAGCACCAGCTACTTTTATTCATGCAGGATAAGAGTGTGGGTAGCAAGAACTAGCCCTTCACTCCAACCTGACTGGCTCTATTGCAGAGGTAGGCATCTCATATCTCAGCACAACCTTTTTGGGGAGTTAGGCCAGCTTCTGCATGACTTGTGGCTAACAGCCCTTCAGTGCAATCATAAACTAAAGTCTGGGCTTAAGAACATTTTAAAATATAAAATTAGTTTGTCTTACCTACTGTGTGTGTGCCCCTTTGTGTTTTTCCTTGTCTTCCATGCCCTGAATGCACCCACTGTGCCCTCCATGTCATCATGACCCTTCCATCTTACCCCCAATTCATCCAATATGACCATGTACCAAATCAATGAACCATATCATGACAATGCCAAGCATCAAGATTGTGATAAAATGTGTGTGATCTACATATATACATTTATTATAGAATTTGGACTTATCTAGCAACAGTGGGATTTGTTATATGTGTTGTTCTTGCTGGAGACATGATTTTAAACCAGTATGTGTCAGAAAGCAGGTGACAGCAGCCCTACTGGAGTGATAATGTGTGTTTGTAGTGTAAGCGTTTTACAGTCAGAAAGAGAAAAAGTTAATAGACATTAGCTTGCCTTTGGTTTAGAAGAATCAATAATTGTTTCTTATTTTCGCTTAGGGAATTTGCATACATTAGACAGCTTTTGTTTCAATCCACAGAAGACCTGGCTAGGGTTAAATGAAAGAACAGTTTCTCCAGGAGAAAGGAGTCAGTTCAGAACAGTTCTGAAATAGATTACTTCAATGTAAAAGTTTTGGTTTGGGAATTCCAGACCAGAAATATTTGATTAGAACCCTGAAAAAAAGTTATCTGAACCTTAGAAAGTTTAAGATCAGTTGGAAGAATAAGCAAGGAAAAGCGAACAAGCTCTTAAGATCAGGAATTGAAGGAAACAGTTAAGTTAAACCTGTAGATGTGACAGACAACAGAACTTTCTCAAATATTTGCATACTATAAAGTAGTGGTGTTAGGATAGATGAGATTTTATTTTTCTATGAGTTTTGAAATATTTCAAATTATGTTGTAGAATATAGTTTATTTGATTTTAATTTATTTTGTTCAATAATTTCGGTTTTATTGCCAAAACCAAATCTATTGCATTGCATGCTTGAGTTTCAGTATAAGACCACCACATCACATTTTTTAAAGAAACGATCAAGCTAGATTTCACTCTGAAATCCGACTTATTCTGTCATAACATGAGCTGGGTCATAACAAGGTAACAAGCAAAAGACTTAAATTCGGAAATCTTCCTTGAAATAAAACTACCTGTTCCTACAACCCTATAAAACTGCACAGCTTATTCAACAAGAGAACTTATTCGAGATTTTGAGAGAAAAATTGACCATGTAAGAATGGACATCTATTCAAAGATTTCTCATTTATTGTTGAGGAAGAGCACTATTTTGGAGTAGCATAAAATTACTCACAACAATGTCTGGATTTCTATGTTATTCTGTGCAAGTAGGGATGTCAGAAGTTGCTGTTGATTTCAGTGAAGTTAAGGATAGCTTAATACTAATGATTGCATTGTCATTACAACCACCAAGTTTGAGTTAGTGTTCTTAAAACCTAGCCAAGTAATTCTGTATTGAGACTTACAAATGGAGTACAACTTATAATATTTTATTTAATTTACATTATTTTAAAGGAATATTATGTACACATTTTCACGATGGCCTTTCATTTTAACGAATCCATTTGGTCATCTTTTTGAGCTGATAGAATATCACTATCTATTTAGGAGTGCAAACAGATGCCACACACCCAGGCTTGTGCCTACCTGCTTTGATAGATATAAAAGACTAGCCAAGATGACTCACCACTCTATTTTTAGCTTCCACCTTGTTTGAAGGCAACTAATCTTTGCTCTGCACACTTGCTGATAGCAGGAATGAAAACTGAAATTCACATCCGGGGAATTGCAATTGTATTTGTTACTCAGCGACACAGTTTGGAGCTGTATTAACATGGTCACTATAATGTATTTTCTAATCTAATTATTGTATAAGTGACATGCTATTGAAAGAGTATTAAAATGTCCTAAACAGACCAGATGGTCCGACAATAGGAAAACATAGATGTAAGATGAATAAACAGTTCTATTTATTGATGCTTAACTCAATTACTCTACGTAATGCCCATTTGAATCTGTTAACATTGTGTGCACTTTATAAATTGTTACCACAATACAGCAAGTGTAATTTTCATTGTGTATCACATTTATGTTATCATGTAAAAAGGTCTGAAGGGATACCTAAGCCTATTGGAACAAGGAAATGGGGTAGATATACTAACTAAGCACTAATTGCATGCTATTTGGTTGTATGAATATGGGGAGCTAGTAATCACTGGGGTGTGAGATATAAGGAGTGTGGTTCTCTCTTGATGCCTTTCGATAGAAATGGGCACTGCAGGGGATGCAGTGCTTATCTCCCCTTCCAACTCCATTTTGATTTAGCCCCTTCCCCCTCTCCAAAACTCACCCTCACCTTTGATGGTTTGTATCGCCCTTACTGAGCTTTGCATGGAAAGTGTTCAATTGGTAATTTTCTCATGGTGGTCAATAGAAGGAGAAAAGAAACCATGGTTGATTTAGTTATGAACGATAACAATTCTGGATATAAACGGGAAAGGAGTTAACTGAAATAAAGCTCTCATTAGAAGTGTAGACTTGGACTCTGCTAAAAACATTTATCTCATTGTGTATAATAATCATAGCAGAGGATGGTTCAGTCAAAATGTACTTTTGATGAATTCATTAATAAATTTTAAGCAGAAAAGCCAAAGTGAAAATTATCACCTATGGTAATGTGTGCTATTCAAGCTAACAATTCATTGCAAACAGGTGGAGGGTAAAGTCCTTAGCAGTTATTTATTAGTAGGAATCCTAAAGCTCCATTAATTATAACAATGATCATTCCTCCTTCCCCATCCAAGCCTCAGCTTAGGAGGGGGCTACAATTAGCTGTAATTTTTTTTGGACCATTTGAATGCACTGCATGCAGGCGGAAAGGCTTATATTAGCGCAGAAGTTTCAGAATGCCTTCAGTGACCCTTAAAGGATAATATAAGGCCATTAGAAACCAGTTGCAAAAATGGAGACATACTATACTGTTTGAGAAAGGGGCTTAAAGAATGAAGAGGCCCTGGGCAGTTTATTAGTAAAGGTGAGAAAGTAATAATTGTGTAGTAGTGGAACCAGACTGTTGACTACGCTTTTCAAGGTTGTTTGCATTGGATTAAAAATTTCCGAAGGAAAGATTATGAAAGATTTATGAAAAAAAGACAAGAAGCCAGGTAACCCTCATACCCAAATGTTACACATCTGTGAGGAACAAACTGCCACAGTTGACAGTATATTTAATAATGCAGAGATCAGTCATGTTGATCAATGTAAGGCCATTGGTTTCAAAGGACAAGACCCAAAAGTTGGTACTAAATTCAAATATTTACCAGAACAACTAGTCGATGGATAATTAAAAGTAATATAAGTACAGCAGGGAAACCACTAGAAAATATAAAAGCTTTGTAAACGTACAGGATGAAGGGCAGGAGGTTAAGGCTAAGGATTAGGAAGATGAATTACAACATTGGATGATACAAAAATGTAGTGTAAGCCCTCACAATGGGTTTAGGAGTGAATATGCCCCTAGAACTATATCACAGACCATTGAAAAGAATCCTACTTATCGTAGGAAAAGTTGAACAGGAACAATCCTGATAGGAGGTCAAACATATGGATCAAACAAGGACTACAATAGGAGCAGAAATCCATTTGATCAGGAAGCCTTGATGTCTATAAACAAATTAGAAGGCAAGTTAATAAAAGATGCCAAACAACAAGAACTACAAAGGTTGAGAGAATTTGGGGCTTTCAGAGAAGGTCTCAATAGGGGTCAAGCAGCCCAAAGTTTAGGTGGCAATGCATGACTAAGGTGTTTTCTGATGGAACTTATAAAGATTAAAGGAAAGCTTGCAAAACACAATATTTTAAAGAAGAACTGGGGAACCAAGATATAATAGTAAATTCACTGATGGCAGGAAAAGCAAGTTTGAAAATATTCTTAGCTATGTTAGCAAAGAATGCTTGGATGTGTAGGTCAATTGATAGTGAAGTTGCATTTTTGCAGGGAGATAATCGCAACAGGAAAGTATTTCCTTCTCCTCAAAGACCCCCTATGCAACTGGAGACACCATGGAAATTTGGCAGCTTTCAGAAATCTTTCAGGAATCATTTTGTAGATGACTTTTGTGCAGTAGCAGCAGTGAATTTGAAAATGTTTTCATAAATGGACTTAAAGCAGAATTCAAAATTGGAAGTCAGGCTTTCTGGAGCTTTTAATTACTTTGGACTGGAAATCAGAACAGAATGGATGAAGTGTCTCTTTATGTCAGCAATCTTAGTTGGAAAATGTTAGCCCAAGTTTTATTAGTCAAATTAGGAACTCAAAATGATTCATCAGCTTCTAAAATCGAAACGGAGGAAGGAATTGCAAAGTCTGATTGGATAGCTGAAATGACTAAACACTCAAATGAGGCCTGATTCTAGTTTGGAAGTATTAGAATTGTGTACAACTATGAAAAAGCCCAAGTCAATGATATTATTCAGGCAAATAAGGTTCCATCATTGGGTTCGTGAAAACTTTTGTTTTCAATTATACTTCTTTAAATCTCAGTGATGTGTTATAAAGTTGGGAGGAGTACTGGTGAATTGGGAAGCAGGAAGTTAGAATTTGGTGATAATAAAATGTGAGGCTGGATGAACACAGCAGGCCAAGCAGCATCTCAGAAGCACAAAAGCTGACGTTTCGGGCCTAGACCCTTCATCAGAGAGGGGGATGGGGAGAGGGAACTGGAATAAATAGGGAGAGAGGGGGAAGCGGACCGAAGATGGAGAGTAAAAAAGATAGGTGGAGAGAGTGTAGGTGGGGAGGTAGGGAGGGGATAGGTCAGTCCGGGGAAGACGGACAGGTCTAGGAGGTGGGATGAGGTTAGTAGGTAGCTGGGGGTGCGGCTTGGGGTGGGAGGAAGGGATGGGTGAGAGGAAGAACCGGTTAGGGAGGCAGAGACAGGTTGGGCTGGTTTTGGGATGCAGTGGGTGGGGGGGAAGAGCTGGGCTGGTTGTGTGGTGCAGTGGGGGGAGGGGACGAACTGGGCTGGTTTAGGGATGCAGTAGGGGAAGGGGAGATTTTGAATCTGGTGAAGTCCACATTGATACCATATGGGGAAACCAAGCGGAGGCTTGGGGACCGCTTTGCAGAACACCTCCGCTCAGTTCGCAACAAACAACTGCACCTCCCAGTCGCAAACCATTTCCACTCCCCCTCCCATTCTCTTGATGACATGTCCATCATGGGCCTCCTGCACTGCCACAATGATGCCACCCGAAGGTTGCAGGAACAGCAACTCATATTCCGCCTGGGAACCCTGCAGCCATATGGTATCAATGTGGACTTCACCAGTTTCAAAATCTCCCCTTCCCCTACTGCATCCCTAAACCAGCCCAGTTCGTCCCCTCCCCCCACTGCACCACACAACCAGCCCAGCTCTTCCCCCCACCCACTGCATCCCAAAACCAGTCCAACCTGTCTCTGCCTCCCTAACCGGTTCTTCCTCTCACCCATCCCTTCCTCCCACCCCAAGCCGCACCCCCAGCTACCTACTAACCTCATCCCACCTCCTTGACCTGTCCGTCTTCCCTGGACTGACCTATCCCCTCCTACCTCCCCACCGACACTCTCTCCACCTATCTTTTTTACTCTCCATCTTCGGTCCGCCTCCCCCTCTCTCCCTATTTATTCCAGTTCCCTCTCCCCATCCCCCTCTCTGATGAAGGGTCTAGGCCCGAAACGTCAGCTTTTGTGCTCCTGAGATGCTGCTTGGCCTGCTGTGTTCATCCAGCCTCACATTTTATTATCTTGGAATTCTCCAGCATCTGCAGTTCCCATTATCTCAGTTAGAATTTGGTGTTTGTAAAATGCTAGTGGGGAAAGCATTCTGTGGTCCCTGCAAGCAAAGTTTCCTTGCAGCAGCATTACAATGCCAAGTGCTGGTGCATTGAATCTCTTAAAATTTCTCTCAATATTTTCGACAAGTGCATAGCTCCCTCAAAGTTGCCACCCAGGTGGATAACGTTGTTAAGAAAGCATACGGTGTTTTGGCTTTCATTAACGGGGGATCGAGTTTAAGAGCCGCGAAGTTATGCTGCAGCTCTACAAAACCCTGGTGAGACCACACTTGGAATATTGTGTCCAGTTCTGGTCGCCCTATTATAGGAAAGATGTGGAGGCTTTGGAGAGGGTGCAAAGGAGGTTTACCAGGATGCTGCCTGGACTGGACGGCTTGTCTTACGAGGAGAGGTTGACTGAGCTCGGACTTTTCTCTCTGGAGAGTAGGAGGAAGAGAGGTGACCTGATCGAGGTGTACAAGGTAATGAGAGGCATGGATAGAGTCGATAGCCAGAGACTTTTCCCCAGGACAGGATTGACTACCACGAGGGGTCATAGTTTTAAGGTATTAGGAGGAAGGTATAGAGGAGACGTCAGAGGGAGGTTCTTCACCCAGAGAGTTGTGAGCGCATGGAATAGTTTACCAGTGGTAGTCGTGGAAGCAGCGTCATTAGTGACATTTAAGCGACTGCTGGACATGCACCTGGACAGCAGTGAATTGAGGGGAATGTAGGTTAAGTTATTTTATTTTTGGATTAGGAATATTCATAAACATCGTGGGCCGAACGGCCTGTACTGTGCTGTACTTTTCTATGTTCTATGTTCTATGTAAGTAAAATGTCACAGCTACTGCCTTACCAAGAGTGAGAGATTCTGCCATTAAGATGCTTCTTACCATTCTTCTGACCTTTTTGCTACTCAAGCTAAAGGGCAATGTTTACCTTACTTTCCCACAAAAAATTTCAAATCCTGCTGTACTTGAGAACTCATCTGTTATAAAACAGAGGTTGACCCTATCAACAATGAGCTACCTGATTGTTTTTGAAGGAAAGGAGAATGCTGTAAGAAACTGTTGGGACATTTTGAAAAAAGAGGACACTTAGAACTTTAATGCCAGGAAAAGAATGGGGATATATGTTGCCATTTTGTATATTTTGATTTTTAAAAATATCTTGTGTATTGATTTATTTTGAAAAAAAAGGAATATTATTAACTAAATGTTTGAAGAAATGATTCAGACCTAATGGAACAAGACAATGGATGTTCAATAAATTAATTAAGGGTTTTTTGTGTGAAAATTGGTTGTACTACTATAGGGAGCTAGTAACCAGTGAGATATTTTTTTATACAGTATGTTTAACTGAAATAATGTTCTTACTAAAAGTATGGATTTTCACTCTGTTGAAAAGCACTTACTTTCTCGTATATAGCATCTTATACTGATTATATACTTGAATTTTGTTCTGTAAATCAGGAGGCGAAGATAAATTGATCAAATTTTGGGGATACAATGAAGGTGAAGTTATATATATTGGAATAGGTCACAGTGGAACAGTCAATCGTATTAAGATCTCTCCCTCTGTGAAACACATTATCAGTGTGAGTTCAGATGGAGCTATTCTGCGATGGAAATATCCTTACACAAACTAATCCTTATATGCACACTTTATTGACACACGACAGTATTGCTTTAAAATTACACCTTTGACTTAAAGTTTCAGGCAGTCAGTGGTGAATTTTCATGATATCTGCTTTGGATTTCATAGAAATAGACCTCCATATTGTCCATCCTGTTCTTATGTTTCTCAAGTACCCTCTTGAGGAATTAATGAAAATTCTGTCCCTTTAGTTTTTGAATTTGAAGTTAAATAAGTTGAAAGAAACCCTGTTCCCCAAAGGCGTAATTATAAAAAACTTGAAGTTTGAATACATTAAATGTTTAATGGTTCTGTGCAAATTAAAGTTAAATTAATGTGTCTACTTCCATAACTTTTAATTGTACACTACTGTAAAATTTGATTTTATGCTGTTAAGCATTATCTTTCTAGTATCATTTTTACATGTTTCTATTTCAATGTACTTATGATATTGAATGATAAATGATTTTTAATTACATTGTAATTTTATAGAAAGAATAAATTTGACAGAATTGCATCTAATTATCTTTAAGCAATAAAGTTTTTTAAACTGAATTATATACTAGTGGAAAAGGTTTTTCCGCATACTACTTGTATTAAAACTAAACCAGTTTTAAAGAAGGGACTTATGACTTTCTTACACACAGTGCAGAAAGGAAGGTATCCTTGCAGAGTTATTGCCTTCTTACAATCTTCACGAGAATGGAGCAAAGCTTTGAAGAAAATGGCTAATAACCTAATTTTTAATGGACTATCAGGCTGTATTGATTAGTGACCTGTAGATGTCTAATCCATAAAATGATTTTGTACATTCTTCTGCAATTGTTGAACCACCTATCCCAGGTGAACTGGATGGACACATAATTCTGGATGGATAATTGCACCAGCACTTAAAAAAAGCAGGATAGCAACATGCAAGGAACGGAAAAGAAAGATAAATGACCAGTTGCAAGAATTGGAATCTACATATAAACTCAACATTGCAATTTTTAGTATATTATGACTTAACCATGGTAAATAATGACATATGTTTAATCAATAAACATCTATTGGGCAATTCATGACACAATGCCAGGTCCCAACATCAATTACGAATCTTCTGAAAAATTACCTTAACATTTATTACGTGCGCTGGACAATTTGAGGTTTACTTCTTAAATGTGTGTCGTGGTCACTTTGCTTGTGAGGGCACTTCAACATTTCTTATGTCTCTTTTAGAAATTTCAGGCAGTGCATAACATTTCAGTAAGGACTGACAGAAATTGTCTGTCTTTCAAAGAGCCACTGAAAGAAATACCCATAACGAACCTAGGAATTTTAGGCTAATTTCTATTATGCCAGTAGTGAGCAATGTAATTGATTTTAAAATTTTTGCATTCACTTGATTTTTAGTGTTTTAGCATATGCTGATACAGGAATGATTGAAGCAAGGAAATGTTCTCTTGGCTGTCTTAAATGAACATCATTGACCTTTTGAATAAGAAAATTTTACCTGTCAATAGCAAGAACAATTCATTTTTGTTATGTATGCTTGTCAGAGTCCTCACTGTTTTTTTTATTATTTTGACTTTATGCTTTTATCAGTCTGTTTTAGAACTAGGAACGGGGAACTGTGAAGTAAAGGCGCCTTTCGGACCATGGATCACAGCTGGTGTTAAAAGGAGAAAACAGACCAAACAAGGTTTTGTTTATTTGTAAGGTCATCCCTGAAAGTTTCTGCAGATGCTTTGTATCAGGGGATAGCATTCTGTTTAAACAGATGGCAGAAGTTGGCTATTAATGAGGTTGGTATCAGGAAATTGGTTCCAGCAAGTCTGGAAAAGCCATTATGCTTAAGCAGATAGCAGATATTGAATGGTAGCTGGAACCTCTAGAAGAGACAGTCTGTCTGTCATGAAGTGGTCAGAGTTTGAACTGGGTTTTGGACTATAATTTCTATGAGAAGAAATCTGGTTGCTGATGATAAAGCACAAAGATTTGAAATCTTTCTGCCTTGCCTCCTATGATCAGGCTGTGGAAACTCAAAATAGAAAAACGAGTTATAAATATATTGCCTTCATCTAAGTGAACTGTAAATATGACTCTGGATGACATCTTCAGAAAATCAACCTAGAAACCATCGTCTATGCCGATGGAACAACACATCATGAAAATTATTCAAGTAATCTGGCCAGTTCTGTTTTTTTTGTTTATCCCTTGACTGTTTGTTTTCTCTGTCAGTCTTTTGAGTGAATGGGCTGGAAACAAAGGTTCTGTGCTTTATAATATAAACCAATTATATGACATTGTTGTTTAGTTTTATTCTACTAATAAATTGCTGAGTCTCTTGTTTAAAATGCAAACTGGTGTCTGAAGTTGATTATTTACAGTCTGGGATTGATTATCCTTTAGGAACCATTGAGGTTAATTTTGAGAAGAATCTTTGAAGGTTTTAATTTTACTCTGTTACAAATACAGAAGTAGCAAGGCTGATTTTGTCTGGGGGTTGTCTGTCTCGGTGTCGGAACAACAACCATAGAGTACATACCTTTTGTGTTATCGTAAAAAAATTAACACTTTTACATCCTTTAAAAAAGGTACACTTTTTAAATGCCTGGTACAATATTATTAAGCTGCGGTTTCCACAGCTAACACACCATTCTGATTTGAATTAAATTTGCATTCATTGTCACTGGGTCAAAATCCAGGAGCTTCCTTTCGAAAAGTACTGTAAGTGTTCCTGCATCCAAAAGACTGCAGTGATTCGAGAAAGTAGCTTGTACTCTAAGGAATTGAAATGGCCAGTAAATGCTGATGTAGCCAACAATGCCCACATCTGATTAACAAATTTTCAAGAAAGAGTATCCCACAACCTTGGAGTATTTCACAGATCCCCATCGTTTCACAAGAAAATATGAGAAACCAATCTCTTTATCACGTTCATTTATTGAATTCAATCCAAAGTTATATTTAGTAAGAACAAGTTTTTATTCATTTTTATTTAATATATTCTCACTTGTAACCTAGGCACAGTGAAAAGTGGGTAATGTTGCCTCATTCTGGCACCATCTTCGATTGCAAAATCAGTTACTGGACAAATTGTACAAATGGTAAAATACTGAAAAAAATGAATATTAAATTGATATTACTAAAACTGAATCAGCTTCAAATGTTTACCTTTTCCTCTCTGTAGAATTTACTCTGTCTGCTCCTTCAGTTGCTGCCATCTGACATCATCCCTGTGGTCCTGACAATGTGCTCCTTTTCTCCTGCCACCTGCGCCATTGTTTCTGTGTCTGCTGCCCCCAAGCTGGAGACGGTCACATTACAGGCCCCGCACCTCCACCAACATCAGACATTCACTGAGGGATCCTGGCTTCAAGTCAGCCGACCGGGTCCTGGCTTGTTTTCCAATGCCACCACCTGAGATGGAGTGAGGATAGACATATACGATTCCCTGACCTCACAGGAGGACATCAGGAGCATGCCCCAAGGCAACCAAAACTAAAAAAAAAGTTCTGAACCTGGAAAGACAACAATGAAACCAGGTGATAATAAGGTTGTAGAGCTGGATGAATACAGCAAACTAAGCAGCATCAGAGGAGCAGGAAGGCTGACATTTCGGGCCTAGACTCTTCTTCAGAAAACTTCTACTCCTCTGCTGCTTAGCCTGCTATGTTCATCCAGCTCTACATCTTGTTATAAAACATAGAACATTACAGCACAGTACAGGCCCTTCGTCCCTCGATGTTGTGCCGACCAATCTGAAGCCCATCTAACCTACACTATTCCATGTACGTCCGTATGCTTGTCCAATGACGACTTAAATGTACCTAAAGTTGGCGAATCTACTACCGTTGCAGGCAAAGTGTTCCATTTCCTTACTATTCTCTGAGTAAAGAAATTACCTCTGACATCTGTCCAATATCTTTCACCCCTCAATTTAAAGCTATGCCCCCTCATGCTCACTGTCACCATCCTAGGAAAAAGGCCCTCCCTATCCACCCTATCTAACCCTCTGATTATTTTATTTGTCTCAATTAAGTCACCTCTCAACCTTCTTCTCTCTAACGAAAACAGCCTCAAGTCCCTCAGCCTTTCCTCGTAAGACCTTCCCTCCATACCAGGCAACATCCTAGTAAATCTCCTCTGCACCCTTTCCAAAGCTTCCACATCCTTCTCATAATGCGGTGACCAGAACTGTACGCAATACTCCAAGTGCAGCCGCACCAGAGTTTTGTACAGCTGCAGCATAACCTCTTGGTTCAGGAACTTGATTCCTCTATTAATAAAAGCTAAAACACTGTATGCCTTCTTAACAGCCCTGTGAACCTGGGTGGCAACTTTCAAGGATCTGTGTACATGGACACCGAGATCTCTCTGCTCATCGATACTACCAAGAATCTCACCATTAGCCCAGTACTTTGCATTCTGGTTACTCCTACCAAAGTGCATCACCTCACACTTGTCTGCATTAAACTCCATTTGCCACCTCTCAGCCCAGCTCTGCAGCTTATCTATGTCTCTCTGTAACCTACAGCATCCTTTGTCACTATCCACAACTCCACCGACCTTAGTGTTGTCTGCAAATTTACTAACCCATCCTTCTACGCCCTCATCCAGGTCGTTTATAAAAATAACAAACAGCAGTGGACCCAACACTGAACCTTGCGGTACACCACTAGTAACTGGTCTCCAGGAAGAACATTTCCCATCAACTACCACCCTCTGTCTTCTTTCAGCAAGACAATGTCTGATCCAAACTGCTATATCTCCCACAATCCCATTCCTCCGCATTTTGTACAATAGCCTACTGTGGGGAACCTTATCGAACACCTTGCTGAAATCCATATACACCACATCAACCGGTTTACTCTCATCTACCTGTTTGGTCACCTTCTCAAAGAACTCAATAAGGTTTGTGAGGCACGACCTACCCTTCACAAAACCATGCTGACTATCCCTAATCAAATTATTCTTTTCTAGATGATTATAAATCCTATCTCTTATAACCTTTTCCAACACTTTACCAACAACTGAGGTAAGGCTGACTGGTCTATAATTACCAGGGTTGTCTCTACTCCCCTTCTTGCACAGGGGAACCACATTTGCTATCCTCCAGTTGTATGGCACTATTCCTGTAGACAATGACGAGTTAAAGATCGATGCCAAAGGCTCGGCAATCTCCTCCCTGGTTTCCCAGAGAATCCGAGGATAAATCCTATCCAGCCCAGGGGACTTATCTATCTTCACACTCTGTAGGATTTCTACTACCTCTTGCTTGTGAACCTCAATCCCACCTAGTCTATTAGCCTGTATCTCGGTATTCTCCTCGACGAAATTGTCGTTTTCTAGAGTGAATACTGTTGAAAAATATTCATTTAGTGCTTCCCCTATCTCTTCTGACTCCACACACAACTTCCCACTACTATCCTTGATTGGCCCTAATCTTACTTTCGTCATTCTTTTATTCCTTAAATACCTATAGAAGGCCTTAGGGTTTACCCTGATCCTATCCGCCAACAACTTCTCATGTCTCCTCCTGGCTCTTCTGAGTTCTCTCGTTACTCAGATTCTCCAGTATCTGCAGTTCCTACTATCAATGAAACTACGTAGATGCAGCAGAACCTGCCATTATGAGCCATGTGCAGCCAAGTCCTGTGCTTGGGAGCGAAACACTGCTGACCCATATCCATCCTAGAAGTCATTGTTGTTGTGACCATACATATAGTAGTTTATTGGGACATTCTTAAGTTTTAATTGTCAGGTGTCAGATTCAGATGGGCTGATTTTATCAAGAGACACCTTGTCACAAGAAAGGTTATGACTTATTTCAGTAATTGCTGAGGTGGAGTTTCATTTAACATCATGGTCAGTATTCTACAATATTCCAATGGGATGTCAGCATGGTTGAAAATTCAATGACTAAATGCATCATTTTACAAAGGAGACAAGACATAGAAATTGTGGTTCCATGGCTACCTTATGAATTCATATGAATTTAATGTAAATGCAGAAGTTGTAAAGATGATATTTGTATAATGAGCAAAAATATTTTAGTTACTTGCTTAATAAACAACATACAATCTGGTCTGTGGCTGAAATTGTTAATAAGCGAGCGAGATAGTGCACCTAAATTGCAATTCTAATGAGGGAATTTGTTTCTGACCTATAAAGCCAATTACAACTGCAATCTGTTTCCAGTGGGATTGTTTCAATTCATTGGCCCAGAGAACAAGTAACGAAACCCGAGTAGTTTGAGAGCACTGAGAGAACTTGAATGTCTCTTTGCATCGTTTATACAGTCATAAATATTTTATAAAGACCTCTGGTATTCAATTTGGGAGAAATTTCAAAAGAAATATGGACTGTAGAAAACCTGTCTAGCACAACTAAGTAAAGGAAATTGGCTTCGTTTTTCTGATCCAGTACATAATTAAGTTTTGTCTTACCATGGGGGAGTCAAATTAAAAACCTTTCCATTGTCTTTTGAGCAGCTTACACAGCAGATGTGAGCCTTCACTAAAAGAGATTATGAAACGTCAGCTTGTGTGCTCCTGAGATGCTGCTTGGCCTGCTGTGTTCATCCAGCTTCACACTTTGTTATATTGGATTCTCCAGCATCTGCAGTTCCCATTATCACTGCTAACAGCATCCCTGCCTAGTCTTCCTTTGCTTTTTTGTGCTTTTGCCTCTCAGTCAAAGTTACTAGGCTCACAATACTTCTGTCTTACCTAGTACCGACACTAAGCCAGTAAGCATATCTTGGTTATCAGCAGTCCTCAGCCTCACCCGAGGATCCCAGCACTGTAAATCAAGGGCAGATTCCGATACCAGTGCAGACAGCGATAGATGCAGGCTGGCATCAGATGTAGGGGCAAAGTAGGTAATTAATGAGGTGAGTTTAGGATGAAATGGTGAGAGATCTCACCGGGAGTCATGGAAGGAAATATTCCATGAAGCATGGCAAAGTTGACACTTAGTCAAAATATGAAAGATTCAGCCCTATGATTTTGCAGCTTGATTTAATACAGAACAAGTCATGGCAGTAGACTTCTTTGACCATTGAAACTGAACAAAAACTGATGATATTATAATGTTGAGATACAGACACCACGTGCTGACAGTCATACACAATATTGTATAGACAAAGAAACAGGATTCCTTGATACATGCTTAAGTAATAAAGAACACACTCATCTGATAACTTCCTCATAGCCAGTCTTCATACATAATATCCTATGGAGTGTTTTGTGAGGGGAATTTCAGAGCTTTGATTAATATGAGTACATGTTAAACATTCAAATCAACATGTCCAATTCATAGTGTTCTCTATTCTTAATGATGCAAAACCATATTTTTTTGGCAATACCAGGGAACTGATACAAAATCTGTCTTGATTGTGAGAGGCAGTTATGAACTATTCAGCGCTCTTCTGTACTTACTTGTACTTATTCAGAAATCACAATGAATATTTAACGGGATTTCAGTTCAAGCTGTAAATTGTGACATTTACTGACTCATAAATAACTGTGCTACAACAAGAAAATTAAGCGCTAGTGAAAAACTGCTGCAAGAATGGAAGAAGAAATATTAAGCATTTCAATCTGAGATTTTGAAGGCAGTTAGCTTCCTTACTGCTGACATGATACATGAATAGTTGAAAACCAGTGTTGCTGACACAAAATAATTGTAACACAACTCATTGGTCCTGTTATAACAACCAAAATGCATAGATCACAGCATTTAAGTTGATCCAGGTAACCGATTTTTTTGATACAAAAATTAATGTTTAGGCCTTTATTTGGTGTGTAAATTAACACACACACCCTCCCATTTTTTAACTAATTAATGCATGTTTCAGGTTATGCACACGTTAGCCTCAATTTTTCAGTTCGAAAGTACATGCTAAAAAGTTATGCTCATCTAAAAAGTCAGTGAATAGGACTAATTGGGCATTATGAGCCATGTTGCCAAGAAGATGTGTACAAGTTGAAGTCACCCCCCCCATTTGGAGCAGACTGCACATTGGTGACCATTGAATAAGAATTCATCCCTTTGCAAAAAGAATGAAACACAAAGCTGGTTCCAACCTGTAAATTGTGACATTTACTGACTTGCTGGTAACTGCTGCAGCGAGGAAACTAAGTGCTAGTAAAAAACAATTGCTGCAAGACTGGAAGAAGAAAGAACCTGTCCTGAAAAAGTCACTGAAGTTCAAATGTGCAATGAGACAAGGGACACACCCTGGCCTAATCTGATAATGCATATATCAGAGTTACTCATTCTTAGTTCCATGCAGGCCAGTTTCAGCGTGATTCTATTTCTGGCCTCAGCCCATTACAATCTCTTGCTCCAGCCTTGGTGGTATTTTGCTCTTGTAGGTCCTCATTGAAAGTGCTTCACCACATTTAGTCTTGCTTTTTCCATCCGGAGGCGTCCATGCTGCTGCCACTTGGGTAGAGTGTATGACTGGGAAGTGAAATGTGTCCTGAGAGACTCAGTTGTCGTTCTGTTACAATGTCCCACACATATCTCTGACCAATTGTTTGTGGTGTAGCATTGGTGATGTTGTCATGGTATGCATTGACCAGGGTTTTATGTAGACAACTTTGGTGAAGGACATGCAACTTACACAACGCAAATGCTGTTCTCTTCCATTTGTCACAGGCATAGAATGTATTTGATACTACTATGAACATCACAGCTTATGGTGTGATGATGCTGTGGCTATAACAAGTTATTTTGTCCTTTTTTCAAGTGGGTGATTGGGGGACAGGTGCCAAGCAGTCCATGAGAAAATGTTCTCAGAGTACATCAAGGTGGATAAATCTCCTGGATGTGATCTGACGTGTCCCAGAATGTTGTGGGAACTAAGGGAGGAAATTGTGAGACCCCTTGCAGAAATATTTGCATCACTTATAACTATGGGTGAGGTGCCCAATGGATGGAGGGTGGCTAATGTTGTACCTTTGTTTAAGAAAGATTGGAAGAAGAAACCAAGGAAATGTAGACCTGTGAGCCTGACTTGTGGATAAATTATTGGAGGTGATTTTAAACATAGGATTTATAAACATTTAGAGAGGCAATAATTGATTAAGGATAGTCAGCACGGTTTTGTGCGAAGAATATCACGTCTCACAAACCTGATTGAGTTTTTTGAGGGAAGTTACCTAAAAGAGGGCAGAGCAGTTTACTTGAACTTTAATAAAGCTTTTGACAAGGTTCCACATGGCAGACTAATTAGTAAAGTTAGGTTGCATGGGATTCAGGGTGAGCTTGCCAATTGGATAAATAGTTGGCTTAATGGCAGGAGACAGAGAGTGCTGTTGGTGGGTTGTTTTAAAGACCTGGCACCAGCGGGGTTCCACATGGATTGGTTCTGGGTACACTTTTGTTTGGCATTTGGATGAGAATATAGAAGGCATGGTTAGTAAGTTTGAAGATGACACCGAAATTGGTGGCATCGTAATAAACAGTGAAGAAGGTTTTTTTAGTTTACAAAGGGATCTTGATCAAATAGTCAATGGGCTAAAAATGGCAGATGGAGTTCAACTGGATGAATGCAAGGTACAACAAACAAGGGTAAGACTTATATAAATAATGTAGCGTCGTGGGTTGTGTTGTATACAAAGTGTCCTCAGGGTTCAGGTTCACAACTATTTGAAGTTTGTGTCACATCTAGACAAGATGGTTAAAAAGGCATTTGGCACACTTGTCTTCATTGCTCAGTTTTTTGAGCACAGAAATTGGAACATCGTGTTGAGGTTGAACAGGACATTGGTGAGGCCTCTCTTGGAGTACTACTTCCAGTTCTGGTTGCCCAGTTATAAGAAGGATATTATTAAGCTAGAAAGGGTTCAGAAGGGTTTGCCAGGATGTTGCCAGGAACGGAAGGTTTGAGTTATAAAGAAAGGCTAGATTGGCTGGGACATTTTTCCACTGGAACATGGGAGGTCAAGAGGTAACCTGATAGAAGTTCATAAAATCATTAGGGGTCTAGACAGGGTTAATAGTAGGTGTCCTTTTCCCTAGGATGGGGGATTTCAAGATAAGAGGCACATTTTTAAAGTGAGAAGAGAGAGATTTAAAAAAGATATGAAGGTTGAATTTTTTACACTGAGTCGTTTGTGTGTGGCATGAACCTCCTGGGAAGTAGGGAATGTGGGAATAATTACACTGTTTAAAAGACATTTGGCTAAGTACATGAATAAGAAAGGTTTGGTGGGATGTGGGCCAGGAGCAGGCTGGTGGGACAAATTTATTTTGGGATTATGTTCAGCATTGTCAAGTTGGATTGAAGGGTCTGTTTCCATGCTGTATGACTCTATGACTCTAAGATAAACATCTTGTGAACCCTTGGGAGTTTTTATTTAAAAGGTAGAATGGTAAAAGCAGCCTAAATAGGTGTGGTCAAGCACCCACCCACAGAACCAGGGATTTTTAGTTTTTAGTTTCTCAGTAGCAGTTGCTGTTGGGATTGTGAAAAAGTAAAAGCTATTTTTTCCTCTCTCAATTACAGGCAAAAGCTGGGGTCTCGTTTCCTGGGCTGCTGGTGAGACAAATCTGTTTTCTGAAGTTGCTTTCTGCCAGGTGTGAATTTATGAGATCTTACTGTATTAGAACAAATTAATGGTAATAGGTAATATCTATTATTCTGTTACATTTTCCAACTGAGTTAAGTTATTCCAAGTTCTTATTTCTTTTGTTGTATTTTAACTGTAGTGTTTGAATAAATTATGCTTTGATTACTATCAAGTAGTTTGACCAAATTGCATCTGGAACACAACATCTGACATTTATCTTTAAAATAAAAAAAAGTTAGAGTCTAGGCTACCTTCATAATACATTTCAAGGGGGTCCAGTCTTCTCCATAACAATGGCAACATTGATAGTGTTGGATGGCCTGACTGTGTGGAGATGTTGCACGATCAACCTTGCACCACTCATTCTTGTGTAGACATCAGTCATACACCCTGGAGGTATAGGAGACAGTTGACATTTTACAATCTTATGTTGTCTGGTGGAGAGGGACGAATTTTATTGCCATCCATTGTTGTTGTGATGGGTTTTTTCATAGCTAATATGTACACCAACCTTGACATGGCGACACTCAAGAGTGGTGGTCCTGTCTGAAAGAATGTGCAATTCTATGGCCAAGAAAGAATTGTCAACCTTGAAATCCAGGACTGTCAACTGATGAGATAGTGCAAACTACAGATGCTGGAGAATCCAATCCAATTCTTAATTGATTCCATTATAAAGAAGATGACGCTCGGCACAGAATTTGAAATACTGTAGCAACATCATCAGTTGACAGGATAATAAAATGTGAGGCTGAATGAACACAGCAGGCCAAGCAGCATCTCAGGAGCACAAAAGCTGACGTTTCGGGCCTAGATCCTTCATCAGAGAGGGGGATGGGGTGAGGGTTCTGGAATAAATAGGGAGAGAGGGGGAGGCGGACCGAAGATGGAGAGAAAAGAAGATAGGTGGAGAGAGTATAGGTGGGGAGGTAGGGAGGGGATAGGTCAGTCCAGGGAAGACGGACAGGTCAAGGAGGTGGGATGAGGTTAGTAGGTAGATGGGGGTGCGGCTTGGGGTGGGAGGAAGGGATGGGTGAGAGGAAGAACAGGTTAGGGAGGCAGCGACAGGTTGGACTGGTTTTGGGATGCAGTGGGTGGAGGGGAAGAGCTTATCGTGGGAGCAGATGCAGCGGAGGTGGAGGAATTGGGAATAGGGGATGGAATTTTTGCAGGAGGGTGGGTGGGAGGAGGTGTATTCTAGGTAGCTGTGGGAGTCGGTGAGCATCAGTTACAAGCTGGTTGCCTGAGATGGAGACTGAGAGGTCCAGGAAGGTGAGGGATGTGCTGGAGATGGCCCAGGTGAACTGAAGGTTGGGGTGGAAGGTGTTGGTGAAGTGGATGAACGTCCATGGTGAAGATGAGGTGTTGGGGGCCAGGGAATTGGAAGTCCTGGAGGAGGTGGAGGGCGTGGGTGGTGTCACGGACGTAGGTAGGGAGTTCCTGGACCAAAGGGGAGAAAATGGAGTCCAGATAGGTGGAGATGTGTTCGGTGGGGCAGGAGCAGGCTGAGACGATGGGTCGACCAGGGCAGGCAGGTTTGTGGATTTTGGGAAGGAGATAGAAACGGGCCGTGCGGGGTTGGGGAACAATGAGGTTGGAGGCTGTGGGTGGGAGGTCCCCTGAGGTGATGAGGTCATGAATGGTGTTGGAGATGATGGTTTGGTGCTCGGGTGTGGGGTCTTGATCGAGGGGGCGGTAGGAGGTGGTGTCGAAGAGTTGGCGTCTGGCCTCGGCGATGTAGAGTTGGCGTCCGCCGCATCTGCTGCCACGATAAGACATTCCACTCCCGCACATCCCAGATGTCCAAGTTCTTCAAGGACCGCAACTTTCCCCCGACAGTGATCGAGAACGCCCTTGACTGTGTCTCCCACATTTCCCGCAACACATCCCTCACACCCCGCCCCCGCCACAACCGCCCAAAGAGGATCCCCCTCGTTCTCACACACCACCCCACAAACCTCCGGATACAACGCATCATCCTCTGACACTTCCGCCATCTACAATCCGACCCCACCACCCAAGACATTTTTTCCATCCCCACCCCTGTCTGCTTTCCGGAGAGACCACTCTCTCCGTGACTCCCTTGTTCGCTCCACACTGCCCTCCAACCCCACCACACCCGGCACCTTCCCCTGCAACCGCAGGAAATGCTACACTTGTCCCCACACATCCTACCTCACCCCTATCCCAGGCCCCAAGATGACATTCCACATTAAGCAGAGGTTCACCTGCACATCTGCCAATGTGGTATACTGCATCCACTGTACCCGGTGTGGATTTCTCTACATTGGGGAAACCAAGCGGAGGCTTGGAGACCGCTTTGCAGAACACCTCCGCTCAGTTCACAACAAACAACTGCACCTCCCAGTCGTGAACCATTTCCACACCCCCTCCCATTCTCTAGATGACATGTCTGTCATGGACCTCCTGCACTGCCACAATGCTGCCACCCGAAGGTTGCAGGAACAGCAACTCATATTCCGCCTGGGAACCCTGCAGCCTAATGGTATCAATGTGGACTTCACCAGTTTCAAAATCTCCCCTTCCCCCACCGCATCCCTAAACCAGCCCAGTTCGTCCCCTCCCCCACTGCACCACACAACCAGCCCAGCTCTTCCCCTCCACCCACTGCATCCCAAAACCAGTCCAACCTGTCTCTGCCTCCCTAACCCGTTCTTCCTCTCACCCATCCCTTCCTCCCACCCCAAGCCGCACCCCCATCTACCTACTAACTTCATCCCACCTCCTTGACCTGTCCGTCTTCCCTGGACTGACCTATCCCCTCCCTACCTCCCCACCTATACTCTCGCCACCTATCTTCTTTTCTCTCCATCTTCGGTCCGCCTCCCCCTCTCTCCCTATTTATTCCAGTTCCCACTCCCCATCCCCCTCTCTGATGAAGGGTCTAGGCCCGAAACATCAGCTTTTGTGCTCCTGAGATGCTGCTTGGCCTGCTGTGTTCATCCAGCCTCACATTTTATTATCCTGTCAACTGATGATGTTGCTACAGTATTTCAAATTCTGTGCCGAGCGTCATCTTCTTTATAATGGAATCAATTAAGAAGAGGAAAAGGAAAGGGGAGAGTAATTTTAATTGAAGGTCTAATCTGGTACCTGAGGATACATGTATTTAAGTGGGCCATTTCAAGTCCTGAATTCATCAAAGATTTTAAAGCAGTATCTAGGTAGTAAGAGATTTTAACCCCACTGCGAAGCCTCTTCTAAGGAAGCCTTCCTGCGCCTATGATGCTGCTTGGCCTGCTGTGTTCATCCAGCTCTCACCTTGTTATCTCAGTGGTAAGATTGGTTTAAGGAACAACGATTAGTGGTATTGTTGCAAAAGCCCAAGAACTCTCAGAGGCGATCAAAAGATCTCATTGCCAAAATTGAGTTTCCAACAGTTCATCATCAGACAATGGTTAAAGAAAAGTTGTCATTATGTTACATCAAAGACATTGATGAAATATCCATGAATTTTGGTATGCCTGGCAATCAAAACAAGGAGTTGTAAGGTTTGGAAACAATTTAGTGAGAATTACAGGGTATAAGATGATAGCCAGCATCGAAAATGATAATTTAATATAAGAAATTCAAACTTCTTGTAGACAGCTGAAAAGGTAAGACTGCAATATTTTACATTTTCCTAATTTTATTATCAGATAAAAACTAAAGCATTAATCAATAAACATCTAACAAAAAGATCAAAGAACTGCAGATGCTGAAATCAGTAACAAAAACAGAAATTGTTTGGAATACTCAGCAGGTCTGGCAGCATCTGAGGAATGAAAGCAGAGTTAACATTTTGGGTCCAATGACCCTTCTTCAGAACTGATTGAAGTGGAGAAAAGATTGGTATTTAAGCTGACGATGTGGTTGGGGGAGTAAATGATAGGTGGAGATGAAATCCAGAGAGCAGGAACAGTTGGATAGGCAAAAAAATGTTCAGCCTAGGGAAATCAATAGCTGCTAATTCAGATCATTAGCAGATAACAATGGGATGGTGTTGTAGCAGTCCGAGTGATGACAAAGCCTAATGTGTTGTGGTTGGGTTAAGGACATGGAAGAAGGTGTTCAGGGGTTCCTAAGTGACTAAGTGACTATCGTGGGAGTACCTAGACCAAGTCTGCCCTTGTGCATTGGCTATTAACGTTTTATTTAAAGACTTTTTTTTCTCAGAATCACTGTGGTTCTTGCCCAGAAATCAAATTACAATGATACTCATAGAAATTACAAGTGGCAAAGCTGTTCCAGGCCGGGGGAAAATAGAAAGAGCCTTACTCTGTATCTATCCAATCATGCACTTGACTGAGCATTGACTGACGCTGTCTCAAGCTGTTTAAGAAGTATTAAGAAGTACATTTTCCACTGTCAACAGCCATCTCTGTAATGAGAAAAAGAGCAAGTAAGGCATCCAAAGACAGTATTTTTTATATTTCTGAAAGTGTTCTTCGGAAAATGATTCAGGAATAATCCTGTAAGGAGCTACTTTGGGACAGATATCTGTTACACATAGACTATATCTAAAAAAAATCATTCTATGTAGATAATAATTTTATGCTCAATTATCGTGAAAAGCAAGGTACATTTAATTGCTCGACCTTGGCCTTTGCGGATGACATCGCCCTTCTAAGTGACTCACACACTGGTATGGCTAGGAACCTGAAGCTGCTCCAGGCATACTGTGACCATACAGGCCTCAGTATTAACATAGCGAAAACGAAGGGATTCCACTTCACCTTTAAAAGGAAAACCTTCATGTACAACCATTTCGCAAACTGGAAGCTACGGGACGAATCCATAGCCTACATACCCCCAGGCGACACAGAGAAATACCTGGGTGCCTGCATCGATCCATGGGCAGGTGTGGCAGAAGGGGAGTGGGAGGAGAAGCTTAAGTCCTGGGTTAAAGGAATACAGGCAGCACCTCTCCGACCACGGCAACGGTTGGAAATCCTAAAGGTACATGTCATCCCCAGATTGTACTTCCATCTGATCCTAACAGAAGCATCACAAACTACTCTTGTAAAGCTGGACCAAATCATCCGTAACGCCACAAAAGAATTCCTACACCTACCACCTTATACCGCAGACGGAATGCTATATTCGAGCAACAGGAACGGTGGTCTAGGCGTCCCAAAACTCGAAGTGCAAATATCATCCGCGATTATCCGCAAACGTGAAGCACTAGACATGTCCAGTGATGTAGTCATTCGGGCCTCCTTCCAATATAAAGGAGAGAGCAACACAGAGACAGTTGCTGGACTGCGTGAACTCAAAGTCCTAAAGGAAATTGAAAATTTCCAACCCAACAGCCGCGGCAACGGTGAGGGGGAAACAGACCTGATGACTGACATCCAGGACATGATGCCGGTACTGCAGAAGGCAAACGCGGGGTGACCGAAACCACCCAATAGGTATGCAGGCTGGAGGGAGTGGGAATTCGAAAAATGGCAAAAGCTGGAATGATAAGGAACAGGCATCCAGTACTTTGGAGATGACAAGATCTCTAACTCTTGGACCGAGGCCGGAGTACCACAAAAATCCTCTAGATTTATTAACAGCGTGCTCTTGCGGTGTAATCTATACCCGACGAGAACCACATTATCTAGAGGTAGGCTGAACAGAAACAAATTATGCCGTAGGTGTGAGATGGCAAGCGAGACCGTACCACACGTCTCAGGATGCTGCCCATTTGTTAAAAACGCTCGAATCAAACGCCATAACACGATCGCTGACCAGTTGCAGAAACACGTCATGGACATCGTACATGGAGCCCAGACTATTCGACAAACACGGCTCCCTATGGAAACCCGATCTCATATTTAAGAAAGACAAGAAGATCGCGGTCGTAGATGTCACAGTGCGGTACGAAAATGACAGTAAATCACTGGAGACAGCATGGCATGAGAAAGTGGAAAAGTATAAACACCTGAATGCCGAGATTATGGAATTGACAGGAGGCGTGGTGCCCAGCTACTTTGGCTTCGTGATGGGCGCACGAGGCAAGTGGCTGGAAATGAATAACCGCCTCATGACATTCCTCGGCATCAAGAGATATGATACATTCGCCCAAAAGACCTCGAGACTCACTTTGTCACTGACACTCGTCATTGAAGAGTTGTAAGAGTTCAAGTGAGCAAAAACCGCAAACGGTGAGATAAGATCCTCCACCGAGACATAAGACCATCAAAGCGGCACGTAACATCAGTCTCCGTTAATGACGATAACAACCTGCCTCATATAACACCAGTATCACCTGGGCCCTTGGTCTGTGGTGGTGTGAGAGAGTACAAAAACATCGACGAGCGATGTAAAGACTCAGAAAAGGCACTTCCCCGAGTGTTCCAAAATAGCCAAATGCCTCATCATCTAATCAGTGACGCGCATGAATGGATGAACGAGATTCCCACTGTCCCTACCTACTATATGCGCAAGCACCTCCAGGCACTGCAATCCAGCCTGCCCCAGCTCAGAGCCTCCCTCTCCCAGACCTGCAAAGGACCCCTGCTGTTTTTTATCCTCCGCAGGATCCACAGACTGAACACCCAGTTCCACTCAGCTTTACTGGACACCAAAAATCGTAAGTACAACCAACTCACTGGCCCCTGCCACCCACAAGAGGATTCCTGCGCCTCCCAAATCCCGACTCTGTCCCTGCCCCTCCCCCACCATGCACCCGCCGCCATTGACCATGAGGACACAGCCGGAGACCCCACCGATGACGTCACATCCACCTCCGCCGGCCACAGAACTTCCAGAACCACTGCTGCAGTCACCACCTCCACTTCCAGGTACAACACCTCACACACCACCCTCACAGCAGCTGCTGCCGCCCACCCCGATCCTCCAACCGCCAACGGAACCCCGCCCACGGCCCACGCCGACGGAACCCCGCCCACGGCCGACGCCGATGGAACCCCGCCCACGGCCGACGACCTCATCGCTCCGCCCACAACCTCCACAGCCAGCAACCCCAGAGAAGACAGCCACACTGAGCCCTGCCGAATCTTCACCATCCCCCCAGACCTCCCACTGACTGAGGACGAACGGTCAGTCCTTAGTAAGGGGCTCACCTTTGTCCCTCTACAACCACACATCAACGAATACCAGTCACAATTGGACATAGAGCAGTTTTTCCGCCGTCTTCGCCTCCATGCCTACTTCTTCAACCGGGAGCCCAACCCTCCCTCCACTGACCCCTTCACCCGCTTCCAACACAAGTCCTCCTCCTGGACACCACCCCCAGGCCTCCTACCCACCCTCGACCTCTTCATCTCCAACTGCCGTCGAGACATTAACCGCCTCAACCTCTCCAACCCTCTCACCCACTCCAACCTCTCCCCCGCAGAACGGGCAGCCCTCCGCTCCCTCCTCTCCAACCCCAACCTCACCATCAAACCTGCAGACAAGGGTGGCGCAGTGGTAGTATGGCGCACTGACCTCTACATCGCCGAGGCCTAACGCCAACTCTCCGACACCACCTCCTAACGCCCCCTCGATCATGACCCCACACCCGAGCACCAAACCATCATCTCCAACACCATTCATGACCTCATCACCTCAGGGGACCTCCCACCCACAGCCTCCAACCTCATTGTTCCCCAACCCCGCACGGCCCGTTTCTATCTCCTTCCCAAAATCCACAAACCTGCCTGCCCTGGTTGACCCATCGTCTCAGCCTGCTCCTGCCCCACTGACCTCATCTCCACCTATCTGGACTCCATTTTCTCCCCTTTGGTCCAGGAACTCCCTACCTACGTCTGTGACACCACCCACGCCCTCCACCTCCTCCAGGACTTCCAATTCCCTGGCCCCCAACACCTCATCTTCACCATGGACGTCCAGTCCCTATACACCTGCATTCCGCATGCAGATGGCCTCAAGGCCCTCCGCTTCTTCCTGTCACGCAGGCCCGACCAGTCCCCCTCCACCGACACCCTCATCCACCTAGCCGAACTCGTCCTCACCCTCAACAACTTCTCTTTTGACTCCTCCCACTTCCTACAGACTAAGGGGGTGGCCATGGGCACCCGCATGGGCCCCAGCTATGCCTGCCTCTTTGTAGGTTACGTGGAACAGTCCCTCTTCCGCACCTACACAGGCCCCAAACCCCACCTCTTCCTCCGGTACATTGATGACTGTGTCGGCGCTGCCTCTTGCTCCCCAGAGGAGCTCGAACAGTTCATCCACTTCACCAATACCTTCCACCCCAACCTTCAGTTCACCTGGGCCATCTCCAGCACATCCCTCACCTTCCTGGATCTCTCAGTCTCCATCTCAGGCAACCAGCAAGTAACTGATGTCCATTTCAAGCCCACCGACTCCCACAGCTACCTAGAATACACCTCCTCCCACCCACCCTCCTGCAAAAATTCCATCCCCTATTCCCAATTCCTCCGCCTCCGCCGCATCTGCTCCCACGATAAGACATTCCACTCCCGCACATCCCAGATGTCCAAGTTCTTCAAGGACCGCAACTTTCCCCCCACAGTGATCGAGAACGCCCTTGACCGCGTCTCCCACATTTCCCGCAACACATCCCTCACACCCCGCCCCCGCCACAACCGCCCAAAGAGGATCCCCCTCGTTCTCACGCACCACCCTACCAACCTCCGGATACAACGCATCATCCTCCGACACTTCCGCCATCTACAATCCGACCCCACCACCCAAGACATTTTTCCATCCCCACCCCTGTCTGCTTTCCGGAGAGACCACTCTCTCCGTGACTCCCTTGTTCGCTCCACACTGCCCTCCAACCCCACCACACCCAGCACCTTCCCCTGCAACCGCAGGAAATGCTACACTTGCCCCCACACCTCCTCCCTCACCCCTATCCCAGGCCCCAAGATGACATTCCTCATTAAGCAGAGGTTCACCTGCACACCTGCCAATGTGGTATACTGCATCCACTGTACCCGGTGTGGATTTCTCTACATTGGGGAAACCAAGCGGAGGCTTGGGGACTGCTTTGCAGAACACCTCCGCTCAGTTTGCAACAAACAACTGCACCTCCCAGTCGCAAACCATTTCCACTCCCCCTCCCATTCTTTAGATGACATGTCCATCATGGGCCTCCTGCAGTGCCACAATGATGCCACCCGAAGGTTGCAGAAACAGCAACTCATATTCCGCTTGGGAACCCTGCAGCCTAATGGTATCAATGTGGACTTCACCAGTTTCAAAATCTCCCCTTCCCCTACTGCATCCCTAAACCAGCCCAGCTCGTCCCCTCCCCCCACTGCATCACACAACCAGCCCCGCTTGTCCCCTCCCCCCACTGCATCCCAAAACTAGCGCAGCCTGTCTCCGCCTCCCTAACCTGTTCTTCCTCTCACCCATCCCTTCCTCCCACCCCAAGCCGCACCCCCATCTACCTACTAACCTCATCCCACCTCCTTGACCTGCCCGTCTTCCCTGGACTGACCTATCCCCTCCCTACCTCCCCACCTATACTCTCTCCACCTATCTTCTTTACTCCCCATCTTCGATCCGCCTCCCCCTCTCTCCCTATTTATTCCAGAACACTCACCCCATCCCCCTCTCTGATGCAGGGTCTAGACCCGAAACGTCAGCTTTTGTGCTCCTGAGATGCTGCTTGGCCTGCTGTGTTCATTCAGCCTCACATTTTATTATCTTGGAATTCTCCAGCATCTGCAGTTCCCATTATCTCTGATACTACATTTAACAAACCTTATTTTCTTGTCTTTTCATGTCAGTCATAGATAGGGCAGGAATAGGCCATTTGACCCATCGAGCCTGCTCTACCATTCAATATCATGGTTGATTATCAAACTCAATGCCTTGTTTCCATTCTGCCCCCAATATACCTTGATCCCCTTAGCCATAAGAGTGTTTTCATGTGTTAGCCTCAATCACAGTAAATTCCGCAGTTTTTTTTCCTCTACTCTAAGTTAGCAAATTCATACTGAATTAGTAAGTAGCATAGGTTCCATTAACTTCAAAATTTTGAACAGGTTTATTTGACAGACAAACTGATAAGTTGCAGTTACAGAGCCACTGATGTATGGATCCTTACTCCAACATGCTACTGCCTGGAACACTCATGGTTGCTGGGAATGTGATGTCATCTTGGTCCTTGGCTCATTAGCATACACAGCTCATTAAACAGGAGATAATAAAATGTGAGGCTGGATGAACACAGCAGGCCAAGCAGCATCTCAGGAGCACAAAAGCTGACGTTTCGGGCCTAGACCCTTCATCAGAGAGGGGGATGGGGAGAGGGAACTGGAATAAATAGGGAGAGAGGGGGAGGCGGACCGAAGATGGAGAGTAAAGAAGATAGGTGGAGAGAGTGTAGGTGGGGAGGTAGGGAGGGGATAGGTCAGTCCAGGGAAGACGGACAGGTCAAGGAGGTGGGATGAGGTTAGTAGGTAGCTGGGGGTGCGGCTTGGGGTGGGAGGAAGGGATGGGTGAGAGGAAGAACCGGTTAGGGAGGCAGAGACAGGTTGGACTGGTTTTGGGATGCAGTGGGTGGGGGGGAAGAGTTGGGCTGGTTGTGTGGTGCAGTGGGGGGAGGGGACGAACTGGGCTGGTTTAGGGATGCAGTAGGAGAAGGGGAGATTTCTCTCACCCATCCCTTCCTCCCACCCCAAGCCACACCCCCAGCTACCTACTAACCTCATCCCACCTCCTTGACCTGTCCGTCTTCCCTGGACTGACCTATCCCCTCCCTACCTCCCCACCTATACTCTCTCCACCTATCTTCTTTACTCTCCATCTTCGGTCCGCCTCCCCCTCTCTCCCTATTTATTCCAGTTCCCTCTCCCCATCCCCCTCTCTGATGAAGGATCTAGGCCCGAAACGTCAGCTTTTGTGCTCCTGAGATGCTGCTTGGCCTGCTGTGTTCATCCAGCCTCACATTTTATTATCATTAAACAGGAACACAGCATTTTTGTTTCAGTTGCTGATGGGTTGTTCTGTAGGATGTACATTCTGAAGTGTGATTAATGAAAGGCAGATGATTCATAATCTACCTTTCCTATTTTCAGGTGTTAACGAGTCTCTTGTGCACGTGCAGCCTTTTTGTATTTTTGTTTCTTCTTATTGGTAACTAGGCATTGACCTCTACTGGAAATGGACATGTGTGAATGTTGAATGACAGCATGATCAAGCTCAGTTGCAATGTCTCCCGTAGTCAGATATCCTGCTGAAACACACTGTGAATAATTATATTCTGGCCAAGGTTCAGAAAGCAACTGACACTTGCAAAACCATATTGCAGTAAGAGTGCAATTCCTGCATTAAAGAAAATAGCACACAAACAAGACCAGTTGTATCCACTTTAATTTACACTAGGTGTTATGAGGAATATTAAGATTCCTGCTTTAAGTTTCACAAAGGCAAAAATGTTGTGTGTTATTTTGATTGTATATCTTCATATGAAGATATTCGTTTGATCGATGCCTGAACAGCATCTGAGATTTAATAATCCAATCTATATTACTAAAGTATGCTATGAATTAGCACAAGCAGGAATAATCAAGGTTATCTTCTTTCTGTGGGAAATATGTTTAATGTCATTTTTGTTCATGATGCATGTTGTCAAGTACATTCCTTGGTATCAGAGGCAATTTTAATAAGTAGTTTTTATGTGTTTCCAAAATAGAATTATGACAAATGTAATTTTTGAGAATTATCTCCATGAGCGGAGTGGAATAATCTGTTACAGAGTCTCTGCATTCATGCCTTTCGAGGTATTTCTTGCCAATGAGTAGCATGATTACAGATTTTTAACAGTACTCAAAGCCTAAAAATGATTACTTAATGAGAATGAAACAGAGTTATAAGCAGATAGTCATTACTCTATGGTACTTCACTGATCTTGACATTTGAATTGTGAAAGGTAATTCAGCTTCCTAAGTATCAGATTCAGGAACTGTTGTCAGTGAGATTTGGATGATAGGACAGTAATACCATACTTCAACAAAAAAGAAATAGGCAAAAGATAATGCTACAATCCAGTTGGGGGGGATGATATGGCTCTCTTCTTTCTCCATTTCCTATTTCTAACCACAAAAAGTTAAAAGGATGTACTTGCCAATTCAATGAGTGCTTCATTTTTTAATTGCTTTGACTATAAGATGCACAGAGTATCTTCTTAGGAAGAACAGTGAATCAGTCTAAGTAAAATAATTAAAATGCTCCAACTTTCGTGCCACATGCAATCAGTATTCACATGCAGAGACATACAAATTACTAAGTGAGAGGGCAGACTAAGCAATTTTTATAGCCCAATACAATTAGAAATATACAGGGTTTGTAGCTTCATGATTTGATCATAGATCATATAATAGAATCCCTACAGTGTGGAAACAGGCCCTTTGGCACAACAAATTCACATAGACCCTCAGAGCATCCTACCCAGACCCAGGCCCCTATAACCTACCAAATCTGTACACCCCTGAACAGTATGGGAAATTTAGCATCCACCTACCCTGCAAATCTTTGGACTGTGGGAGGAAACCGGAGCACCTGAATGAAACCCAGGCAGATATTCAAATTTGCAATTTGAATAGAAAGTGAAAGAGAGAATGAGATAAAGTCCCACTCAAAAGAAGCCCTTTAGCATCTCAGCTGATTCTGAGAAACAAAGATTCTTAAACATAAAGAGAGCTTCAGAGGTAGTAGGAACTGCAGATGCTGGAAGATCTGAGATAACAAGATGTGGAGGTGGATGAACACAGCAGGCCAAGTAGCATCATAGGAGCAGGAAAGCTGACGTTTCGGGCCTAGACCCTTCCTCAGAAAAGAGAGCTTGTTGGCCCCAGCTGACCAGTTCCCAAGTATGGTCATGGCCAGTGGACTCTCAGTCTGTAGTTTACCTTATTAGATAATGAGATTATGACTAAATAAATTCTTAATTGGCCAAGTTTAATTGTCTGAGACCATTGCCCCCTCGTGCTTGCTTTTCAACCAGTTGAATAGGTAGGTGATTGTTTTGTGAATTAGTTAGAAAATAGCCTCTCCTTCATCTTTGATTTTACAGACAGATTGATTCAATATGAATGGATTTGGAATATGTAAGGTAGCCATGCAGATGTTCAACCATCTTAGAAAGTGCTGTTTCAAGTCATTAAAATGAGATTTCTGCCTTTTAAACCTCAATCTATTTATTAAATGAAAACTGCTAAGTTATTTTTTGATTCTTAGCCTGGCTTTATAATAATTTTTCAATAAAATGTCAGTAGATCTGTAATGAAACAATTCTAAAGACATGTCTCCTACTTTAGCTCATGTTTAATATACTCCCAAAAACCATAGATTTCTTTTGATTGTGTACAACAAAAAAAACTTCGATTTTAATCTTTAAGTACGTTACAAATGGGTAGAAGATGTTTATAACATGTTGCTTGAATTTAGCACAGAGAGATATCAAATTCTCATGTAATTTTATCTGAAATGTATTCAGTGGGATTTTCCCACTTTTGTTGTATTAAGCATGAAAATGTAAAGCGATAAATGACTTCTATAATTCAGTGCAGGATAATAATCATATTGAATCACAGGGTGAAAGTTCTGTGCTGAAAGAGCTTTCATTCCAAAGATAATTACAATGATGGTAATACTGTTCATATCAGAATTCTTACCGGAAAGGCAAGATGAGAGATCACTTTGCTCAAATTATTTCCATATAAGCTAACGATCTGTCAGTTCCAAGGAGAACTTTCTTATGCCACTAGTTGTTACAGCAAAAAAATTAGAAGTTTTGCAATGCAATTTTGTAGCCTCTCCCACCTTCATCTCTTCTATGTGGCTTCTTGTTTGTACGTTTATCCTGTCATTTATCATCTTTCAGCACTTAAATAAGGCACTGTAAGTGACTTCATCTGAAAACTAATTGTCAGTTGTCACACATATTACTGACCCTAAGCTCTACATCAGCACTTCCTTCCTCAACTTTCCAATACACCTAGTTTTCTCATTCTGTCAGAAATCCAGTTTTGGCTGCATGGAATTTTCCTTCAATAAAATATTAGAATGACTAAGGGCACTGTCTTCCATCTCCATCACAAACTCCATTCTTCAGCCAATACATCCAATAAATATCTCTCTCTGACTGATCCAAGCTGCTCTCAACCACAGTAACCCTATTTTACCCTGAGGTGAACTTCCAATTCCATATCATCTCCATCATCTATTCTGTCTTCTGCACGACATGGCCTGACCTCACCCTTGTCTCAGTTCATAGACTGCTATAATCATCATCAGTGCCTTTGTTACCTTTAACATCAACTATTCCAACATTCTCCTGTCTGGGGTCCCACTTTCTGCCCTTGTAAGTTTGGGGTCATCCAAAACTATGCTGCTCACATCCTGACTGACACATCCATCACCCAATGCCCTATTTCAGTCTAGCAGTGCCAAGATTTTAAATTTCACATCCCAATATTCAAATCTCCATATCTTCATGGCTTCCCTTATTTTGTAATCTCCTCCAGCCCTGCAACCATATAGGATGACTGTGCTGTTCTAGCCTGGCCTTTGCAGATCTCTAATTTCCTTCAATCTGTTGTGGGCTGTCATGTCTTCCTTTGTCTAGGCTCTAAACTGCAGAATTCCTTAAACCCCTCTGCATCTGTACCCCTCTTTCCTACTTTTTGATGTTTTTTTTTCAAATTTATCTCCTTAATTTAGGTGGCCAAATCCATGGTAATGGGCCCTTACTCAACTCTATAGAAATGGATAGTTGTGGAGAGGAGATAAAATCTCCAAAATCTGTTTAAGATGCTCACTGTTAATTTTTGTCTGATTCACTCCTGTGAAGACTGCTTTCAAATCTAAGACAGATGGCCAATGAGAAAAGATCGTAGCAGCTGAAGACTAACTGTCTACAAGGACTTCCATCTCATTTATTTCAGTAATTAATTCTGCTTGCATTATCTCTGCTTAGGAAAGAAACGTTACTCATATCTTCCCTCGTGAGTGCTTGGGGGAAGTAATCATTCAGAACATTAGCCTCTGTTTCAGTTCCAGTAAATCTTTTATAGACTTTTATGTCTTAAAATCTTCTAACTGCAATAAGTGTAAGGAGGCCTTGCCTTTAGTTTTACATCCCCAGATTTTGTTCAAATTTCACCTTGCCACATGATCATGTTACACAATTTTTCTGTGTATCCCTCAGTTCACCCAAATCAATCCCCTTCCCTCAATATCTCTGAAGGGTTTGTCGGGTTTCTTTCTTCTCCTTATTAACTTGTTCATTTATTTCAGATCATGATTGTTTGCCTTATCTTTTTTAATATGAAACATGTCTACCCACACTAATATGAAAAGAAGAACTACAGATGCTGATCTGAAACAAAAACAGAAATAGCTGGAGAAACTCAGCAGGTCTAGCAGCATCTGTGGGAAGAAAGCAGAGTTAATGTTTCAAGTCCGGTGACTCTTCATCAGAACATCTAACCACAAAGTAGTTCATTGGGTAAACTTTTTCGTTGAGGTGAGTTTGTTGAGTGAGGTACATGGCATTCCGGTCCACCGAGGCTGACAGCAACTTTTCTAATGCAATCTTCCACTCTTCACTTCATTATTTATGCACCTGGGCTCTTAGGCGCCTTTCTCAATGAGTCACATGGCCAGGGAGACAGACGTGCTCACCACTGCTAGACCTTTCTGGAATTCATGCCAGCTGCACAATGACAGATTCTGAAAACCAGAAACTCTCCCTCACACTGCAGAGCTCAACCATTATCAGTGAAAACATGGCCCAAAGAAAAGGACAGGCTCCCTAATTCACAAACTTCCTGCAGAGTTAGAAGAAGGTCAATGGTCTACAGCAACCTGCAAAGGTAGGTGCCATGATCTGTACAACACATTCACAAAGTCAACACTCACCAACTCTCTCGCTACACATACCCCTCACTAAGACTCATGGATGGGCATCCTTTCCACTCAATGGCTCTCATCCACCCTCATCTTCTCAAACTACCTACCCTTCCTGCTCTCCACACTTCCTATTCACTGAGTGGGACACTTCACCACCTCTCCTGCTTGTGCATCAGTACTAACTGCTCTCTCATACACTTCCACATACTCAATCTCTCCTGAAATAACTCCAGAGACCACAGTCCCTTCACCTATCACTCTGTATTTACACATGGAGAGTCCTTGAAGCCAATCCAGCTTCCTCAGAAGCTCTGACACTCTTGTTTATATCTGTCAGCCAGGGCTCCCTGATTGGACCAGATTAACATCGGAGAACTCAGTATTCTATGAGATCCATCCGTATGACCTCATCACAGTCACTACACCTCCCTTTGTCTCACTGGAGGAAAGAAATGTCCCATCTCCTGAACTATGGTCTTACAACACCTTGCGAGACTTGCCTGTAATTCCTGAACTGGCTGCACTTCACCGACAGGACTGGCTGTGGCCCAATCCTTGGACTGCAAGACATCGATCCCAGGATTTGGCAGGACCAGGCGCCTGACTGACCATGGCCAACCCTGTGACTGAGGCAGTACTCCCTAACTGACCATAGTCCCCTTCCCATCAATAAACACTACTTGCCTTTGACTTTTAGATATGGACATTTGATGAAAACGGTATGCTGTGTGCTTAAAGCAAAGAAACCTACTGCAGCTGTGATGATGATATAGTACAATGCTGCTCTGTGACATGTCCACCACCTTGACTGTTCACTGTTACCCCACCATCAGAACCTGCCTGCCCCTCCTTCCACGCTGTAAAAACAATACAAGCCACAGAGGCTGTAACTGAGCAGTAAAATTCAAAGTACATTAAGATAGTAATATGACAGCCTGTAAGTCACTGCTGCAGCCGGTGAATGCGCACTTAGAAAGCCATGTGAAGTATACAGGTAAAGCAAATAAAGGAAACACTAAGAAAATGTCATGCAGTATAATCCAAGACTCTCCTACTAAAGAAATATCTCCTCAACATATACCTATCAAATCCCCTCAGAATCTTGTACGTCTCTATAAGATTACCCATATTCTCCTAAACTCTAATGAATAAAGGCCTAACCTGTTTAACTTTTTTTAGTAAGTCAATCCCTTCATCCCAGGAATCAGCCTAGTGAATCTTTATTGAAATGTCTCCAATGCCCAAACACCCTTTCTTAAATACAGGAACTAAAGCTGTATACAACATTCCAAGTGGAGGCTCAGCAACACCCTATACAGTAATAACAAAACATCCCTACTTAAATATTAATTTTATTTTATTAAAAGCCAAAATTCCATTTGCTTCCTTATTTGCTTGCTGCACCTATATACTTATTGAAATAACTCTACAGAGTTTGGTATCCCATCACCAAATCAATTTTTATTTTCACTTGTACAAAACAGCTTTCTCAGAGCTGGTTCTCAGAGTGAACAGGGCCTCAGACGCTCCTGTTTATATCTGTCAGCCAGGGCTCCCTCTTTGGGCCAGGTTAACAGCCCCAATCAGGGAACGCATATTCTATGAAGTCAAACTTGCTGAATTCATTACAGTTGCTACTCCTACATTTTGTGTTTCATGGACAAAAATGCCCAGATCCCTCTGCACTGTATTTTTTAGAGTTTCTATCTAACTAAATTTTAGTCTGCCTTTTGATTCTACCACTAGATTACATGACCTCTTATATTCTGACATTAATCCCAATCTGCCAATCTAATCAATCGCTCAGTCTATATCCCCTTGTGAATTCTTTATGTACTCATCACAACATGGCCTCCCATCTATTTCTGTATGGTTAGAAAATGTGGATAGATTGCACTCTATCCCCTCTAAGTCATTGATATACTTAATAAATTATTGAGAGCCCAGGACTCATCTTCGAGGCACTTCACTAGTTTCATTTTTCCAACCTGAAAAAGATTCATTAATCTCTTCTGTGTGTTGACCAATTCTCAATCCCTGCTAATTCACTACACCCAAAGCTTTGACCTCTTATATTGTGCAATAATCTTTTATGTGGCCACCAGGCAGAAGTCACAGAAACCTGAACACATGCACAGGCAGATTGGGGAGCAGCTTCTTTCTGGTCATTAATAGACTGTTGAATGGGCTCTTGCCTCAAATAATGTAACCTGCAATATTACCTGTATGCCTCTAAATCTTTTTGATCTGTACACCCTTTGTTTGCTGTGAACTGCCTGTTCCACTCGTAAACAGAGCTTTACACTGTATTCTGATACATAGGACAATAAATCAATCAATCAATAAAATACCTTCTACAAATCCAAACGTGCTACCTCTAACTGTTCCCCTTTATCAGCTCTGCATATTATTACCTTAAAGAACTGTAGCAAATGTTTCAATTTCCCTTTCACAAAACTATATTGACTTTGTTTGATTGTATTAAGTTTTTTCTAAATGTCCTGCTACTTCGTTCTTCATAATGGAATCCACCATTGTCCCAGTGACAGATGTTAGGGTAACTGGCCTATAGCATCTTGCTTTCTGTTTTCCACCCTTCTTGAAAAGAGGCCTCACACCAGTAGCTTTCTTATCTGCTAAAAACCCACCTGGAATCCACTGAGTTTTGGAATATTTCATCCAATGCCCTCACTATCTTTTGAATCCCTTCCTTGAAAACTTTTGGATGTGGGCCATCAGGTCCTAGTGGCTTGTTTGCCATCAATCCCATTAATTTGGCAAATACTACTCTGGCCTACCACTTTTTATGACTTTATTTTTGTTTAGATATTCTCTTTGACCACCTTTGTTAACAATAGGTGTTTAATCACTTTTGACTGAAACAATTTTTTGCAGATTGTTAGGAAATATCAGCTTTAAAATCTGCCACTCCCTAACTACTTGACTTTCCCCTTAGACTATTTTCCACATTCAAATTGCTTTAGGCAACTTTTTCTCCCTAACTCTATAATAGCCCTTATTTATTTTACACTCATTAGTTTGAGAACTGAATTACTCTCCCTCAACCTTAAACTGGAAATTCAACTGTGTAGTGATTGCTATCCCTAAAGGATTCTTAAATATGCGATCGCTGCCTAGTACTATCTCATTAGACATTACTAAATCTAAAATAGTCTGTTCCAGGGTGGTTTGACCAAGTTGCTGCTTTAAGAAACAATCCCTGATACATTCTATCCATTTGTCTTCCAAGTTACCTTTGTTCATCTGATTGGTCCAGTCAACATGCTGATTAAAGTCACTCATGGCAATTGTAGTGTCCTTCTTACGCAAATCCAGTTCTGAGGAAGGGTCGCCGGACCCGAAATGTTAACTCTGTTTTTTTCCCTTCACAGATGCTGCCAGACCTGCCGAGCCTCTCCAGAAATTTTGTTTTTGTTCCAGTACTTTCTATTTTTACTTTGTCCTTCAGTGAAGCAATACACAGCTCCCACCTGCAACTTCTTTTACGTGCTATTTCCTATTTCCACCCAAATTGATTCCACATCACAATCTATTGCACCTGTATCAGTGCTCACCAGCACATTGATACAATCCTTTATAGCAAAACTATCCCACCTCCTTTCTGCCTGTTTTCTGGGACACTGAGTATTGAGCTCCTAATCTTTGTTACCCTGCAACTATGTCTCTATAATAGCTATCAAGTCATATTCTTCCATTTCTATCTGTGCTGTCAATTAATCTATTTTGTTACAGATATTGTGTGCATTCAGATAAAGAGCCTTAAGCTTTCCCTTCTCATCATTATTACTTACCTTTTTTCTCATTTCTGCTGCACAAATCTGCCAATATTTTGTGCTTCTTTTTGTCACATTTTGATTATAATTCACCTCTTCACTACCCAATAGCTCCGGCCTGTTTCTGATTTTAAAATAAAAATTTCCTACAATTTGCCCCATCCATCCAGGAAATGGTTTCGAGAATGAGACACTTCGGCCCTCCTCTACCTCTTACACATCCTGATGGGACCTTCAGCTGTGACATCTTCATGTGGAGGCTGTTCAGCAGCTCCTGGAGATTGCTGCTAGTCTTGGACTTGCTGTTGCAATGATTCATCCTTAATTTCACTGCACTGTCATTGCATAATAGCAACAGCAATGATAACTCCTGCTGTGGCTGGACAGATTGGTCACATTTCCAACTGAACAGGTTCCTTGTAATGTGAGCAGTCAGCATTCACATTTTTCACAAGTGATAGTTTAACATGGTCTTCCATACAGCATGACATGGAAAACAGTGACAAAGAGGGCCATAGAATGACTCGACTTAGAACATTGACTTTGAACATTATTCTGTTTAAAGCAGCACCAACCGTGTCGCAAAGACTATAAGAGATTGTGAGTGTGGCACATGTACTGAGAGCGCTTCCTCCCAGCCGTATGACACCCAGGAAAAGCACTGCTGCATATAACAGCACGTTGAAGAATATCCACAGTTTGAGTTGGGAGACAATTAATTCTGTGAGCCTGTGCAGCCTATGAGGTCTTGCAATATTTTTGAATTCTGTGACCCTTCGGGACCTCCTTTAACAACACCTGGAATTAGCTCTGCCTCCCTCTTCAATCTGTAATCTCTACCCCACATATTTTTTCATTATATTTCACATATCGAGAATTCGTTCAGTTTTGTTTTAATTCTGGTCATTGTAATTGAGGGAGCTATCTTCTAATCAATCTGTTCAGAGATGTTATAACAGATCTCTGAAGCAAGTGGGACTTAAACACAGGTCTCCTGGCTCAGATGTAGGGTCACTACCTCAGAACCACAAGGTCCCCTTATCTGTTTCCCATGCAGTTAGACACTGCTGCAATTCACATGCACAATGATGTCGGTGTAAATGATTTTAGACATGCAAGTGTGTGATTGATATAATTGCCTGTTGAAGGGCCTCCTGTGGCCAGCCAATACACCAAGAACAATTTTATTTCTCCAAACAACCACCTTTCACTCTGAAATTGCCTAGGTTTCAAAATTCTCTCTGCCTATTCCCCTCGCTATCCTGGTGGTGCCTCAATATCAGTCACGGGCAACATTGCCCAATTTCATTCAGAGTGGCTCTCATTCATTCTGAAAATATAAAATCTATAACTACTTGAAATGACGTCCCACAGGGCAGTGGTACCAATAACAATGTGGATATTCAATAGTTTGTTTAATGCTGTGGTATGGGGGTAGGTATCAGAATAAAGAAAGTCAATTAATTTATCATAAAACAAGATTTGCAATACATATGCTTATTGACAATGTAAATAAAAATAAATTACACATAGAAACATAGAAGATTGGAACAGGACAAGTCCTTTGATACTACTCCACCATTCTTCACAATCATACCTGATCTTCCAACTCAATAGCCTAATCCTGCTTTCTCCCCATAACCGTTGATCCCAGACACCCGAAATGCTATATCTAGCCACCTCTTGGATACCATTCAATGTTTTGGCAACAACTACTTCCTGTGGTAATGAATTCCACAGGCTCACCACTCCTTGGTGCCATTCTAGGATCTAAGAGTAATGCATTTGACAATGCTCTCATTTGAAAAATATCACATCCTGGATCTGAGGGTGCATGCAGCATTCCTCCTGATTTCTTAAAGTACCAAGAATGTTTGCTTTCCTTGGACAATTTCCAAACCATAGAGATGTAATTTACTTGTTTCCAATGGCCCATGATGCAAAATATTTCAATTGAATCACAGTGAATATATGCATACAAATCTATTTCCATAAGGAACAACGTTGTTGTTCATTCATGAGTCAAGTATAAATTGGAAGGATTGAAACATTTAAATTTATGTTGTTATTATATTGTACAAAGGTAGCTGAGCAGATTCCATCAGACCTTGTAGATAAATATACACTAGCAGCATTTGATTAATAGAGATAACAAGGTGTAGAGCTGGATGAACACAGCAGGCAGAGGAGCAGGGAAGCTGATGTTTTGGGTCGAGACCCTTCTTCAGTCCGGAAAGACCTCAGTGTATACCTCTCCCACTGCAACCCTCTTGGAATCTCTTTGGCCCTGAAACTGCTCGACCAAGACCTGAAGCAAACCAGGTGCTAAACCACATTGCCTTTCTGAGTAACTGCCGATGGAGCTGTCAGCTATCCTGCTCCACTGATGCTGTATTTATCCACCTTGTTATCTCAGATCCTCCAGAACCGGCAGTTCCTAGTATCTCAGCATTTGATTAATATTTGACCAAAGGTAAGCAAGTAACAGAAGAATATTTACTTCATTAATCTATGGCACTAAATCTCCTATTGTTCATAATTGTGTATTGAATTGTAAAGATTTCTCTGATAGAGATGTGCCAATCTCCAGATGCCTCTAAGCATGGTTTTAGCACAGGACCAATGTTGCTCCAGACAAGTTAATAGACATGTGATTACAAAAGTATAGAATTAGAATAAGAATTTATTGTCAAATATACTCAAGCACAGGGCAACAGGAATACAGTGAAACGTTTACAATGCTACCATTCACAGTACCATCTGAGGTATAAAGTTCCTAGGTACAAAATCTTAGATGAGACATGGAAAAATGACAAAATAAGCTAAAACTTCAACATTACAGCTCTTTTCAGTGCAAAATACTAAATAAAAAATAAAGTTAAAACTTCCAAATTATAGTCCTACTTTAGCCATGGTCAGAGGATGCCCTCTTGCTTCTGCTCCCAGACCTGGCTGAGTTGGCTATTAACAAGGCCAGGGTAGCGGGCCTTACAGAGGTTATATTTCCTGACTGCCTGCCCCTTTTCTGCAGTTATACTTGTGTCTGTGTGTCCTTGGAAAGGGATCACACAGTGTCCACCAATACTCTCAATGCCTTTAGAGAGATGGGCACTGTAGGGTGTAGAGTGTCTTAACTCCCTCTCCAATGCCATTTTAAATTAACACCCTCTCTCTCCCGCCCTCTCCCTCACCTTTGGTGTCATTGCTCTGCCCTTAATGTATGTAAATTGGTTATTATTTGGAAATATGGATGGTTTGGTTGCAGTTAGTAAAGGTGAAACATTAAATGGGTGATTTTGTGACAAAAAAAATGTTCAGTTGTGTGTGAAACTACTTCATGTATAAAAAGGGGATAAAACAATAGAGTTCAAATTTAGCAAGCAGCACATGGGCATATCACCGTGTGTGCTTTGTAGTGGGTGAGAGGAGCTAACGTCACGGGGGTGGTTTGGAGCCAGTTTTCCAATGCACAATCATTAATGTGCATCAATGCCTAAGTTAACAGCAACAGTGTGTGTGGACAATGGAAAACAGATAGCATGTATGCTGCACAAGTGCCAGGCAATGGTCGTCTTCAACACAAGAGAATCTAACCAATTTTTCTTGATATTTAACGCCATTATCCTCACTGAATCCCTCACTATCACTGGTCTGAGGGTTAATACCAGAAATTGAACTGGATCAAACATATAAATGCAGTGGCTGCAAATGCAGGCCACAAGCTTGGAATTTTGTGATGAGTAACTCACCTCATGTGTCTCCAAAGCCTGTCCACCACAAGGTTCAGGTGTGTGACAGAATACTCCCCATTCTTCTGGAACAGTGCAGCTCCAAAAACACTCAAGAAGTTTGACACCATCCAGGCAAAAAGAACCCACATGGCTATCACTCCATTCTCCACCTCCAATATTTACTCCATTCGCAATTCACAAGCAGTGACAATGCATCAGTCATGACTCATCAATGCTCCTTTGACAACATCTTTCAAACCCATAGACTCTACCATCAGAAAGATAAGGACTGCTCATGCATGGGACAACCATATTTACACATTCACCTTCAAGTCACTCACCATTCTGACGTGGATCTATATCATACCTCTGTTCTTCATTGTTGCTAGTTCAAACTTCTAGAACTCCCTTCCAATCAATGCTGTGGGTCTCCCTACAAACAAGAAAACCTTCCGTTAAGCCAGGGGTGAAGCTTGTGCAGGAAGCCAGCAAAATCACAGCAAGTTGGAATTCAGACTTTTGTTCTGGAACTTTTTCAAGCACAATGCAGGTATCTATGATGAGTACTGTTTAAAGACAGCACTACATTGAATTTCAGCTCTACAGGAAAAATGAAAAGAATCATTTGAATGTTTCTACATTGTACTCCTATGATACACAATGAGTAGCTGGTAACTGGAGTTCGGAAAGTGACATGGCATTTTCTCTCTCTGCTAAGCTCTCCAAAGGTACAGTAAAGGTATGTAAGGGACTTTTAGATAAGCACATGAATATGCAAGGAATGGAGGGATATGGACTAAAGGCAGGCACAAGGGATTAGTATGATTGGCATCATGTTTGGCACAACATCATGGGTCAAAGGGCTTATTCCTGTGCTATACTGTTCTATGTTCCAAACTACTCCATTGCTGACTCACAGTGGTTCAAGAAAGCAGCTCAATGCCACTTTCTTCAGGCCAAATAAAGGTGGACAAACAGAGTTAGCGTTTCAGGTCCAGTGACCCTTCCAAAGGGTGACCGGACCCGAAATGTTAACTCTGTTTTCTCCTTCACAGATGCTGGCAGACCTGCTGAGCTTTTCCAGCAACTTTGTTTTTGTTCCTGATTTACAGCATCCGCAGTTCTTTTGGTTTTTATTAAAGGTAGACAAATATTGGCTTGACCATGCACAGCCCGTATCCTCCGAATTAATTAAGAAAAAAAACATGATCACAAGACACTAAACTATGTTTTGGTGAGGAACATATATTAAGATACTTTTTTAGGAGTAGACTTAAAGGAGCCAGAGAGAGAGAGACTGCAGAGTAGCAAAGGCAGTTTAGGAAAGTAAAGATCTGGCCTTGGACACACTAGCAGATTTAATTAATTATAGGCAAAAAATATAAATATAAAAAGATTATGCTGAAATTAAAATAGAAAGTGCTGGAAAAAAATGTAGCAGGTTTGGCACATTTGTGTCAAGAGAAACAAGAGTTACTGTTTCACCTTAATCTCTCATTTTGCACCATTAACACTTCATTTTCCTTTAGCTCTGAGCACTCCAACCCCTCTGTTGTCCTCTCACATCTCCTCTACTTTTGTCAACGGCAAAAAATTTGTCATATTTCAGCCTCCCTCATAGAAGCATATTTGGGCTTGAAACGTTAACTGTTTCTCACCCCACAGATGCTGCCAGATCGACAATACTTTTCTTTTATTTACGAGGTTATGTTGAACTTGCAGTAGGCCATAACTTCACATTCAGCTGGAACACTATATCCAGCTTTAGTTGCTATTATCTTAGGAAGGATGCAAAAATATTGGATAGAGTTCAGAAAAGATTTGCATGAATAGTTCCAGGGATGAGGAACCTCCTTCTTAAAGAGAAGTTGAAAGAGATGCGAAGTTTTATTTTCAATTTTGAATAAAGAAGGCTATGCAGAGATTGGTAGAGATACTCATAGTCAGGAAGGGTCTGGACTGAATACACAGGGATAAACTGTTTCCACTTATAGGAGGATTGAGAAAGAGAAGGCAGAGATTTAAAGTGATTGATAAAACAAGCAAAAGCGACTTGAGGAAGCACTGTTTCACACAGTGAGTTGTTAAGGCTTCAAAGCACTGCCTGTCAGCAATATAGAGGCAGGTTCAAAGTATTCAGAAGGGAATCAGGCTGAAATCATAATGGATGTGCAGGGTTACCAGGACAAGGCGGGAGACTGGCACTAAAATTGAGGAGCTGGCACAAACACAGCAGACTGAAGGGCTTCTTTCTGTGTTGTCATAGTTCTGTGATACAGTGATGTGATCATTATTCATGCTATTACTGACAGTATAAATTCTCTAAACAATGTCAATTTTAATTGCGTTTCCTTTCTGTCCTTACCTGACTAGCTTGTTCCCAACCCCCAACCCATCATTTATGTTTTCCTCTACTTCTTTACTGGACCTTAAATCTCATTGGTTAGGGAGCAAGAACAGTGCTGCATGATTCCAGCAAGATTTTCCACTTTATCTTTGTGGAAATGTGCATTATTTTACACTTACATATTTATATGCTCGAAATATTGGTAAATCAATTATTAACAAGTTCTTAAATCCTTTGTGTACTATTTTGATGAGGCCATGACCCCATTTACTTCAAAAGGGCTCTTCTCTTAAAACAGCAGAAAAAGAAAGAACTTGTCAATGACTGTATTAAAAAAATCTTTAACTTCACACAAAATATATCTATGTTACTCACGATAAGAAGGGATTGGATACTGATCAGGATTTTATTTTTAAAAAACAATCATGGGGTGTGTGCGCGATTGGCTTGGCCAGCATTTATTGCACACCCAAGTGACAGAAGAGCAAAATAAAGAGAGCAGTTTTGAGGTAGATTTATAAGCTTGCAATATAATATTTGAAGAGCACAGATGAAGGCATGTGAGTGACATTGTTCATATTAAACATCAGCATCATATTTTACATTTCTTCTCCTTTTCAACTATGTGGCAGTAACACATGACTGGTGCAATACACAGGAAAATTTAAAAACTTACAAAACATAAAGTAACAATGAGAACACAGCCTACCAAGTCGTTCATTTGATCCCAAAGCAGTATTATGAGGGCTGTGCATATTCTTTATCTTCTGGAAAGTCTGTGAGAAAAGCAAATCGAAGGCTGGCCTTTGATGCATTTCCCAGTGGTGTAACATAACTTGTTTGCCTTGTGCTTCCAAACACATGCATTGTTATTAACACAGGTAACATGCCATTTACTTCATGGAGTATATCAAAGCATTGGCATGCCCATAGCAACAGTGGAGAGAAAGCAATTACAAGAATGAAAAAAACACTCCTGAAAGCTGATTTATTTCTCTCTCTCACTGGAAACAGATCCTCAGGAAATTTCTTCCTTGCATGAGGAAGAGGTTTACACTTTGGTATACACAGCGTAGGGAAACTATTCTTTCTTTTGTTGTATGATTTCCACATTTTGTTAGTGGTGTCTGATAAGGTGGAAGAGGTTTCATACCGGAGCAAAATTACAAGGTTCTTGCTTGTTTTATTTTCTGACTTTTATAGTATTTCCACGGAAAAAAAAGTTAGTTTTGAGATCTAAACAACATGCTGGAGACAGTCAGCAAGTCTGGTTGCATCTGTGAAGAGAGAATCATTAATATTTCTAATGCAGCAGGACTTTTTTTTCAGAATTGAAAGGAACTGGAAAAGTGATACATTTGAAACAATTGAGAGGCCATGGCCTACTGGTGTTATCACTGGGTTGTTAATCCAGAGACCCAGATAATGTTCTGGGGACCTGGGTTCAAATCCTGCCACGGCAGATGGTGGAATTTAAATTGAATAAACATGTGGAATTATGAATCTAATGATGACCATGAATCCATTGTCGATTGTCAGAAAAGCCCATCTGGTTCACTAATGTCCTTCAGGAAATCTGCCATGCTTACCTGGTCTGGCCTACATGAGACTCCAGACCCACAGAAATGTGGTTGCCTCTTATCTGCCCTATGGGCAATAAATGCTGCCTAGCCAGCAACACCCTCATCCAATGAATAAAGGGAAAAAAAATTGAAAAAGGTGGAGGAGGACCAAGTGGAATAGATGGTAAAGATGCCCAGAGCAAAAGACAAGGATGTGCCAATGACAGTAGAGAGGAGAAGAGATGGATGTGTTAATGTTATGTGTTTAGTATCAGAAAGCAAATCAGCTCTGCTGAGAACAAACTCATACAAACAAGATACTGGGATAGACTAAGAATCAACATGGAGGACAGAGTTTCTGGTCTGAAGTTGTTGACCTCAATGTAGGAGCAATTTATTGCAGATGCTGGAGGGAACAAATGCAGGAGATCACAGCATGTCAGGCAATATCCATGGAAAGAGAGCAAGCTAATGTTTCTTCATCAGAACTCTGACCCACTGTAATTTGCAACATTTGTTATTTTCTGTTGTTGAACTCAGTGTTGTGCCCAGTGAGGTAACTCCAGGAAGGCCAGTATCCCATCACCAAGTCACCTTTTATTTACACATGAAACATGACATGTACTTGACACTGATCCAGCTTCCCTCAGAACCAGCACTCAGAAGGAACAGAACGTCTGGCACTCCTGTTTTTTTTTGTCTTTTTATTAACTCATACAGTACTGCCATACAACAATGGTGCTTATTCTCCCCAGCACCCATGCTGTGTGTGTGTATAGGTGCAAGACACAGTGAAAATGCCAGGTGCATAGATAAATTTATTCAACATTTCTGCCATCAGGAAAACCATTCATTTAGCCAGGGAACCAGTGACAAGCAGAACACGGCTGTGAAAAAAAATGTGAGGGAGAGAATCAGGATAAAATCAAAATAGAGTTGATGGGGGAAATAAAACACTCCATACCCCCACAGTGCCCAGCTCTCCCTAAAGAGTGTTGGTGGTCACTGCATGCTCCTTCTCCAGGTACACCCGGGCTCGAACATGGCCACAGGCGAGGGGCAGGCAGTCGGCTGTTATGACCCCCTCGATGATCCACTGCCTGGACCTGTAAATGTCCAGCTTGGCCAGGCCCAGGAGCAGACCCACAAGGAGATCCCCTGAACTGTTTGCTCCCCTGCACAAAGTGCCCAAAGGTCAGGAGCATGGGACTGAAGTGCAACCAAAAACACAAAAAAGGTTCTTCAGATAACTAAAAAGAGGATGCAATGCCCACGTCCAATATACACATGGTCCATGGACTCCACAGCACCACAAAACAAACAGCTGGGCTGGGATTCTGTGAACCAACACAATCTGCGGTTGAATGGGACTGCACTTGCAACAGCCTCCCCTCCAGAGCCCCGAGAGAAAGAGGGAGAACTCCCACCAAAACTGCCCTCCCCTGGGGATTTCTACCACCTGGTGGTAAATGGACAAGGCAAGATGAGTCTGGGCAGAGAAGAGGTGGATGGTGTGCAGCAGCAGTCTGTACAGGGACTGCTGTGTCATTTCTTTAAAAGACACATTACAAAAATTCCAGAGGTGACTCAGGTTGTGGGGCACAGGCTCCCAGAGCAGGAGGTATGGGATCCTGGAGCCAATATGAAATTCCGTCCGAACAGGGGTACACACAGACGGGAATCTACCGCTGAGCATCCTCCAACGGGGGCATGACATTGGGTACGAGCACTGCCGTTTTAAGGCCTTGGGTGGCAAACACTACTGATTGGACCAGGTTAACATCCCCAGTCAGGGAGCTCATATTCTATGAGGTCCTCCTGCTTGACCTCATTACAGTCACTGCACCCAGATGACTGTAAAGTGTCAAAGAACAAAGAAACAAAGAAACCTACAGCACAGGAACAGGCCCTTCGGCCCTCCAAGCCTGTGCCGATCAAGATCCTCTGTCTAACCTGTCATCTATTTTCTAATGGTCTGTGTCCATTTGCTCCCCGCCCATCCATGTACCTGTCCAAATGTATCTTAAAAGACGCTAACGTGTCTGCGTCTACCACCTCCACTGGCAACGTGTTCCAGGCACCCACCAGCCTCTGTGTAAAGAACTTTCCATGCATATCTCCCTTAAACTTTCCTCCTCTCACTTTGAACTCATGACCCCTAGTAATTGAGTCCCCCACTCTGGGAAAAAGCTTTTTGCTATCCACCCTGTCTATACCCCTCATGATTTTGTAGACCTCAATCAGGTCCCCTCTCAATCTCTGTCTTTCTGATGAAAATAATCCTAATCTACTCAGCCTCTCTTCATAGCTAGCACTCTCCATACCAGGCAACATTCTGGTGAACCTCCTTTGCACCCTCTCCAAAGCATGCACATTCTTTTGGTAATGTGGTGACCAGAACTGTACACAGTACTCCAAATGTGGCCGAACCAAAGTCCTATACAACTGTAACATGACCTGCCAACTCTTGTACTCAATACCCCGCCCAATGAAGGAAAGCATGCCGTATGCCTTCTTGACTACCCTATTGACCTGCGTTGCCACCTTCAGGGAACAATGGACCTGAACACCCAGATCTCTCTGTTCATCAATTTTCCCTAGGACTTTTCCATTTACTGTATAGTTCTCCCTTGAAGTTGATCTTCCAAAATGCATCACCTCGCATTTGCCCGGATTGAACTCCATCTGCCATTTATCTGCCCAACTCTCCAGTCTATCTATATTCTGCTGTATCTAAGCAGCAGCTGCGGCATTTTTCCTTCAGCTTGCAGTGGGCTTTGCTGGAACATTGCAGCAAGCTTAGGAGTGAAACATGAAGAGAAAGATTATTTCATAAATTTCTTAGCTGCCTCATAGTAAAAATGGCACTGGCAGATTGTCACATTTAGAGGGAGACTTATTTAAAAGTATAACTTATTTTGATGTAATTCAGCTGAAAAATCACTCAGCTCTGTAGGGTTAAATGGCCCTGCAATCCATCTAATTTTTTATGATTACAATCTTATGCCTAACATTCTACAATGTTGATATGCTGCTTCAATCCAAAAGCCAGAGAAAAGTGCATGCCTGTACTTGACTTTTAATTTGACGATTCATGACTCACTGTGATAAAACATTTCAGATGTGGGATTCTTAAACAAAATGCAATTCAAACCGAAAGTGATTTGTTTCCGATTGTTTTGCTCTATTGCACACAATTGTAAAAGTTCTAAGATAGGTAATTCAGTAGTGTGATTTTTTTTTCCTCTCCCTGCTCAAATACTGTGCCATTTGAAGAATAGCACATGAAGCAAACAGCTTACAATTTAGGTCAAACCTACAGGAGATAATACAAAGGGAAAAACCGATTTGCAGGAAGTAGAAAATGTTGTAGGGATGGCAAGGGAAGGAGAAGTGCACGTTCAGTTTTTTGACCCCAGAGTTGGCAAAATCAAAATCTGTCTTTGTGTGTTGTTATGGACCAGGTCAGAGCCTCTCAAAATATATTAAGAAGGTAGCCTAGACACTAACTTTTTATTATTTTAAAGGCAGATGTGAAGCAGATGTTCCAGGTGTGATGCAACTGGTCAAGCCACTTGGCTTTAAGCAAAACAACATTTATTTAAACTCTACAGTTGAAACACGAACGAAAGAAAGAGGAATTTAGAGTACCTTAGCTATTGGAAAATCTAACCGACCTGATATAATAACATAACTAATTAACTGTTCCAATATGGCAACATCCCATAAACACATCCCTTGGCATAAAAGTAAATTCAAACACAGATTCTTACAGGCAGGTGAGTACAACATCCAGAGAGATTTCAGAGAAAGTCAGAGGAATCCTTTACTGAACCTTGCAACTCTTCTGGCACTCAAAACATCTTGCGACTGCTGCAGCTAAAAAAAAGACAATAAAATTTCTGAACTGCGAGAACTGGTCACTCTCCATTGTTAAACTGTTACTCCATAGACCCTTCAGTATCTCTGCCTTTGGAACATCCCTTCAAAAAAAAAGGGCAAAATAACCTACTTAAAGTGACAGCATTGTCACAATGTCATTGGATGAAAGGTTTAAGAATGGCTATACTCTCGTGGATGTTTCCTTTTAACAGGAATGTTTATTCACATGAACTGGCATAATGAGGAATAGCTGTCCTGTATACTGTGTTCTCACATACTTTCTTTTGCTTTAGAATAAATCAAAGGAGACAGCTTGCAAGTAGGATTTTAGAATTCTCACATCTGAATAATATCAATTCACTATGAACTGCACTGATAAGGTATAATATTCAGTTCCAACTATGGCATGAATGAGGAATGCTACACATAGACCACACTTGTCATTTCATCAGGTATACAAAATGTCTACTTCAATTTGATTGTCAATCAGAACTTCAGAACTTGAAGCAAAATAATAGCAAGAAATAATAGAAAAATGCTAGTTATTGCTACCATTACAATATTTAAAATTGTCAGACTTTTCGATTTTAGTTATTCCTTTAAATCAAAATTTTCAGGGTCCATTACCTAATGTCAGATTGCTTTCCTGATAAGATAGTAACAACTTATAGTACATGTCACATCAGCATCACGTCAGTATTAGGGAAACAAAAGCTCCAAGGAGATAATATGAGAGGAACCACAATTACTCAAATGAGTACCGGTGTAATGTTGAGTGTAGCACTGATATATTAAATCTTAATTAAAATGATCTACATTTTGATGAGTTAATTTATCACTGGAGAAACCAGTCAGGTAAGTATCGCTGTCAGAGAAGTAAGTAAATGATTTGTTGTTAAGTGACTGTAGGACATAATGTCATACACAAACTGAAGAGGCTTTGTTCAGCTTCATTTGATTCATTTCTTTGCACTTCATGTTATGTACTGTAGCCTTTTCATTGTAAAAAATTTGAACTCCATTTAACTTAGGGTAGCACTCTCCAATTACAAATGCACATATGCTACCACTGGATGTACTTGGGTAAAAATGTATATACCCCTGATGGAAACATTTCCACTCAAACTTCTTCAGTAAATTGAATAAAAAAGATGCAACCCAATGGCCTTGAAATTATGCTGTGCAATATCAGTGGAGAAATACTGACTTCTGTATCTGTTTATAGCTGCTTAAATTTCCACCTGTTAGGCCATTTAAGTTCATAGAAAAATCATCCGGTAAAGTATCAGGGAGAAGAATTTCAAATGAACATGTTAAACATTTAACTATACATGATTCTAATAATACTTCACATTATAATTTCATGATCCATGTCCTTGTATTGTTGGACTCAATAAAATTGGTCATGGGTATTTAGAATGATTGCCAATAAATTACACCGAATATTAAAATTGCTAGTGTAAACATGTTTTAGTTCAAATCAATCAATCTGGTTATTTATAATGAAAGCTGCATATTTTATGACAATGTTAAAAGCCTTGCTGTGGATGTATAGGATGTATGTGCTATAGGAAGGGAATGGACTATTTCAGGATGACTGATGTTTGTCATCTATCCATGTGTGTATAATTCATACTGACTGGTTTGCAAATTCTGGTGAGTGTTACAATATCCTCAATGTTGTTAGGGGTTTTGGTACCAGTGACTCACTTTTGGACATCACGTTAGAATTTATAGATTCAGCCTTTTGTGATTTTGCTGCGGACGTGAGAATGATGTCATATGAAGCCTGTTAAGAATATGTGACTGACACATGATGATGATTCAAAGGCATGCCAGCACTAAACTAAAAGAGAGTGTGAATCAGCTTATCTTTGCTCTGAGTTGACTATGTTCTGAGTATTCTGAGACTGAGTTATCTATGTTCTGCATAATTGGTTTTAAATTACTACTTTGCATCAGTCTTCACCCTAGTGTAATATGCTCAGATACCATGAATAGAATGTATAGCTGGATTCTTCCATAAGCTGATGCCCCTGCCTGACCAATGAAAGATCGGAAGTAAACCCATTCAGCTGAGGTGGTCCCACACGCGGATGGATTGTGATATCAGACCACTAATTGATTCAGAGACAGTCTTTCTCTGACTCCTACCTCCAATCTGGTGAGTGAGTCCCCATTTGGGGAGTTGCTGCATTGCTGGTCATTCCCAGTGGTCATTGCTAGGATGCATCTGATGCCCAAGCATGTGCAGTCATGCAGCTGGAGTTAGGGGCTACTGTGGGGAGGTGGCAGGGGTCTCACTGGATCTGGACTGTCTGACTCTGGTGTGACAGGCTAAGAGTGTTGCGAGGCAGGGACGGACACTGCAGCAGGGAGGGGAAGAGTAGGTGATGGAAGACCCCAGTTTGTTTTGCTACTGGGCACAATGCGCCCTTTAAAGAAGCCTCCACCCCATTGCTGTAGTCAACAGTGAAAGCAGCCAGCCTGGATTTGCAGCAATCATCTGGCCACTTGTGAAATCTCAGTGGTGGTGGGACAAGGCCTGCAAGTAGCCATTAAATGTTAAAATTGTGGCAGGGACAGGGGAAGACAGTCAGACAGTGACCAGGGCATTCATGGCATTTTACTGAACACTAAGGTGGTAACATGTTGCTGGGGTGGGGGCATGGGATGGCATTAAATCTAACACTATTGTAGTTGGCACTAAAATTAGAAATGTTGAAGTGGATATAGTTGTAATTGTGGAAAGAGTCAGAAGTTTCAAATCAGATTAGGTTTCTGGTCTCAGTATTCACTCAAGGATGGATGAGGATGGGGGAGCAGTACTAAATTAATCCCTTGCTTATATATTTGATAGCTTGCTAGAATTAGTACTAATTCAATAAACTAAAGAGAGGCTAATGTTATACCAAAATTCAAGGCGAGCCATATCACAGAATCAGACAATTATAGTTAAAGAAGTTCTCTTGAGCATTTTCCAATATTTTCTGTTTAAGTCTAAGCCCATTATTTTGTTTACATTAACTGCAAATTGCTAGAGTGGGCACTTTGATCATCCATCTGAACAGAGAAAGGGTTAGTCATCTAATTCTTGAGCTAGATTCTCCTCTGACGAGCAGGAAGGGAAGACCCTGCTGTTAAAGACGGAGAGCAGCGGCCGTTGCCAGAATCATGGATTGGTGCAACAGAAAGGCCTGTGAGATCCTGATTGACCACCAGGTACCAGGTTGAGTGAGGCATCACAACATTTCTTTGTCACTCTGGGTTATCAACCTCAGGCACACTGGGTTTCCACATGGACAATGCCCATCTTGTCTTGTTGCATTGTACAGTGGTTTTTTTGGCTGTATTAAAGTTGATATTTTCACCTTGGCATTGTTGGTATTGTGATCTCGTGTATGTGTCATTCTGAAAATAAATACACTGCTAGGTATACTGCTCAGACAATATCACAGCACCAGTGTTAACTGGACTGGAACACATAAAGCTGTATACTACCGCTTGCGTCTCTGACACCTGGAAGGCAAAGAACTGAAGGTCCTAGGCACAAGCAAGCCCTTATGCTTGCAACACGGGAAGTCATATGCACTTGTAATTTGGCAGGGAGTCACAGATGTCTCACTGACATATTCTCCAAATCTGGGGCAATGCCCTGCAAAGTACGCTAATAGTTAGACACTAGCAATACTTGCAATGACTCAGACTCTGCGCAGACAGAGTTTCAGGGAGACAATGAGCACGACCTAAGTTCACAAATGATGCCAAAGCCTTAAAGCTACATGTGTCAGGATACTCAGAGATGTCACTACTTATGAGATGACACAATAATTAGCACATCCATAGACCCACATCATCCGAGACTGATTGGGGATGTTCCCCTGCCTCTTTCCTGGCACCAGGCCTCTTAATGCCAGAATCCAGAGGCTTGTTACCTGCATGAAGCACAGCATGGCCCTGGTCTTCAGCAGTCCTCTCAATGTCACAGCCCTGGCTTGTCAGATCATTCATCAGCCATGGGCATGTGCCTGTGATGACTCACCAAACAGTGATCCCGAACATTCACCCACTGAGGTACATGGTTTTGTGACAGAAGAGGGTGAGCAAGAATGTCACAAACATTCATGTCTGTGCCTTGACAATCATAATCCTCAGATGCAGTGTTCAGGGTGGAGATGGAGCTCAGGGAAGGCTTTCTATTCTTTTCAGTCTTGATTTGCTGTGAAGGCCTGCCATTCAGAAGCAAAATGTATTTGCTGATGAGATGCCCAATCCCTTTGCTTCACAATGTCTATGGCATTACTTTCGCATGTGTGTTTGGCAACGTCAGAGTAGAGGCATTCTCAGTAGATGGCTGCAGATCTCCAGCCTCTCCATCAGTGGTGGCTCTGTCTCTGTCTGTGCCAGCAGGCTCTGTCCCCTTGATCCTCAGCTAGGCTCAGGATGATGAGAGAACCCTCCTCTAGTCTTACTGTATGAGCAGCTTTCGCTGCAGACAGACACAATGATTTAGTGTCATTCCAAGGGGTGCAGAACCACTTTATGAATATTGATGTCTATGATACCTCCTGTCCCTTCTCCAGTTAGTGTTTGACAGCCACTCTGTCCTGCAACCACTACAAGATAGCAAGATAAGTCCCATCTGCTGCTGAGGCCTGCAGCCCAAACACAATGTTGACTTCTCTCTGATCCCATACACTTGCACTGCTTGGCCATTAACATATGCTGTGGCCCTCAACCAGATCACCTTACTGTAAAAAAAGACATCCTTTTCCTATCCCTGAGAAACAAGGTCATCCACTTTTCTCTGACAGCCTGGATGAGAGCTTGCAACGAGGCATTGCTGAACTGTGAGGTCACTATTTACCTGTTCTGTGATACCTGTGTAGTAGATTAGCCAGGGACAGAGGCCAGCAGAGTTACAGAGTCATAGAGTCATATAGCAACAAAATAGACACTTTCAGCCAGATGTTTTTGCTGCACTATGTGTATTAGAGTGAAAAGTGGAAGTCACCATAGCCCCATTGGCTGGTCACTCATTAAAATAAGGCTGATGGTGAGTAGACCCTGCAGGTCACCACATTTTAGCTGAGGGATGTGGTTGAGAGGGTATAGCCTTCAGGATGGACCTCAGCTGGTACAGGAATTTAATCCATGCTTTGCTGTGATTCTGTACAGTAAACCAGGCCTTCAGCCATCTGAGCTAACAGACACATGAGCTGCTGTATGGAAACAAGCTATTTGGCCTAGTAAGTCCACAACAACCCTGCAAAGAGCATCCTACCCAGGCCCACCCCCCTGTAACCCTCCAATTTCCACGCCTAAGGCACCTAACCTACACATCCCTGAACACTGTGGGCAATTTAGCATGGCCAGTCCATCTGGCCTGACATTTTTGGATTGTGGGAGGAAACTGAAGCACCCATAGGAAAGCCACGCAGACATGGGGAGAATGTGGAAACCCCACACAGACAGTCACCCGAGTGTGGAATCGAACCCAGGTCCCTGGCATGGTGTGGCAGCAATACTAGCCCACTGAGCCACCGTGCTGCCCTTCTAGCTGGCAGGAAATGAAGGTTTGCCTGGCTGCTGTATACGGTGTCTTAATTTTCAACCCTGGGAGACAACAGAAGTGGAGGTGTCAGCTCCCCCTGTGTGATTCACTGTGCACCTCACATGTACCGAGCGAATTGCTTGGCTTCTGCATGATTGCACTTGGGCAGTTGTCCCAGACATGTCATGCATTTCCCCTCCCACCATCAGCACTGCTAGAAGAATCCAACCATTCTCTCAGGATTCAGATTGCTTTGGGACAGTTTATAACAGAATAGGAAACCATTTTGCCTCCAAGTAATGTCAACAGGCCTGTAAGATAAGAATTTTTAGACTTTACTTCAGTGATCCTGAGTTGGCTTGCATATGCATCATGCACAGCCGACAGGTTCACAGGAGGCAAAGCACCCACTTGTTGTGTAGTGTAATGATTGTAACAAAGTCAGCCAGGTGGACCCATAGAATATGAGTTTCCAGATTGGGGCTGTTAATCCGGTCCAATTAGGGAGCCCTGGCTAACATTTAAGAACAGGAGTATCAAACATCAGTTCATTCTGGATCAGGGCAGAGAGGCAGTTGGGAAGGTAAGTGAGTGCTATTTATTTAGGTGTTCATCCAGCCCCAGGTTCTACACGGTAGTGCCTCCCTCCCACCCTCCTCCTCTAACCTAGTTAAGAGTCCACAGACTCACAGCAAAAATCAAGGGTTGAGGGAAGTGCCTGGTGAGTAAAGTGCAAGTCTTTGGCTCAGGAGTTTTCGGCGAAGAGGCTCAGTGAGGAGATTACGCCACTGCTGAAGAGGTGAAGACATGACTGCCAAGCTGATTCAGTGTGCTGCGTGCAGGAGGTCAGGGGCACTGATGGTGTTTCTGGCTCCTATAGCTGTTGAAAGTGTGTACACATTCAGTTTCTGAAGGAGGATGTTGCAGGCCTGAAGAAAGAACTAGATGACCTCAGGCTCATCCGAGAGAACGAGAATTTTCTGGACAGGACCTTCAGCGAGGTCATTACACCGAGGATACCAGAAGAGAGAAGGGGGATGTCGATGAGGAACGAAGACATGAATGAAGTACAACAGACCCCAGGGGAAGCACTTATTGTAAACAGGCTGACTCTCTTGGAATCTGTCGAGACAGACAACACTGCCAGCCCGAGAGGCGGGCAGGTCTGCGAGTCAAAAATTGGTGTAGAGGCAGAGCCGAGGAGTCAAATATCATGGAGAGCTGTGGTAATAGGGGACTCCATAGTGAGAGGGACTGGCAGGGGTTTCTGCGGTAACAGGCGAGATTTGAGGATGCTGTGTTGCCTTCCTGGTGCCAGGATCCAGGACGTCACTGATAGAGTGCAGGGAATGCTCAAGGACGAAGGTGAAGAGCCAGAGGTGGTGGTGTATGTCGGCACTAATGATGTCGGGAAGAAGAGGAGGGGCATTCTACAGCGGGACTTCAGAAAACTTGGATAAAGGCTGAAAAGCAGGACTTCCAGGGTGGTTATCTTTGGTTGGCTTCCAGTTCCTCAGGCTGGAGAGGGTAGGAACAGGGAGATAATGGACTTGAATGTGTGGCTGAGGGACTGGTGCCGGAAGCAAGGATTTAAATTCTTGGATCACTGGGGTATGTTTTGGGGTAAGGATAAATTGTACAAGAGGGATGGTTTGCATCTTAATAGATGGGGGACCAGCAATCTGGCAGGCATGTTTGCCACAGCAACACAGTTGTGTTTAAACTAAGTAGTGGGGTTGAGGGACCAAAATGGAAATTTAAGAATGAAGTTAAAGGGAAAGTGAGAATAAGATAAGTTAAGAAAGACAACAGAATCAAGGGAGCAGAAAACTCAAGAAGGGATCATACAGTATGGCCAAGTGAAATAGGGATTGATAGAAAGGGTGAGGGGAGAAACAAATTAAAAATATTATATATGAATGCATGAAGCATAAGAAATAAGGTGGATGAGCTTGAGGCTCAGTTGGAAATTGGCAAGTACAATGTTGTAAGGATAACTGAGACGTGGCTTCAAGTGGACAGGGCCTGAGAAATGAATATTCAAGGTTATACGTGCTAGCAAAAGGACAGACTGATGGGCAGAGGGGGTGGGGTAGCCCTGTTGGTGAGGAATTATATTCAGTCCCTTGCGAGGTGGGACATAGAGTCAGGAGATGTAGAGTCAGTATGGATAGAGCTGAGAAATTCTAAGGGTAGAAAGACCCTAATGGGAGTTATCTACAGGCCCCCAAACAGTAGTCAGGAGGTAGGGTGCAGGTTGAATCAAGAGTTGAAATTGGCCTGTCACAAAGGTATCACGACAGTTGTTATGGGAGATTTCAACACGCGGGTAGACTGGGAGAATCAGGATGGTACTGGACCCCAAGAAAGGGAGTTTGTGGAGTGCCTCTGAGATGGATTCTTAGAACAGCTTGTACTGGAGCCTACCAGGGAGGAGGCAATTCTGGATCTGGTGTTGTGCAACGAACTGGATTTGATCAGGGACCTCAAAGTAAAGGAGCCATTAGGAGGTAGTGACCATAATATGATAAGTTTTAATCTGCAGTTTGAGAGGGAGAAGGGAGAATCAGAAGTGTCAGTATTGCAGTTGAATAAAGGGAACTATGGAGCTATGAGGGAGGAGCTGGCCAAAGTTCAGTGGTACAATACCCTGGCGGGGATGGCAGTGGAACAACAATGGCAGGTGTTTCTGGATATAATGCAGAAGGTGCAGGATCAGTTCATTCCAAAGAGGAAGAAAGATCCTAAGGGGAGGCAGGGGCAGCCGTGGCTGACGAGGGAAGTTAAGGACTATATAAAGATAAAAGAGAAGAAGTAATACAAAGCAAAGATGAGTGGGAAGCCGGAGGACTGGGAAGCTTTTAAAGAGCAACAGCGGATAACTAAAAAGGCAATACACAGAGAAAAAATGAGCTATGAAGGAAAACTGGCCAAAAATATAAAGGACGATAGTAAAAGCTTCTTTAGGTACGTGAAAAGAAAAAAAATGGTTACGACTAAAATTGGGCCCTTGAAGTCAGAAATGGGTAAATTTATTATGGGGAACAAGGAAATGGCAGTAGAGTTGAATGGGGATTTGGATCTGTCTTCATTAGGGAAGACACAAGCAATCTCCCAGACGTAATAGTGGCTGAAGGACCTAGGGTAATGGACAAACTGAAGGGTATTTATATTAGAGATAATGGGAACTGCAGATGCTGGAGAATCCAAGATAATAAAATGTGAGGCTGGATGAACACAGCAGGCCAAGCAGCATCTCAGGAGCACAAAAGCCGACGTTTCGGGCCTAGACCCTGCATCAGAGAGGGGGATGGGGTGAGTGTTCTGGAATAAATAGGGAGAGAGGGGGAAGCGGACCGAAGATGGAGACAAAAGAAGTTAGGTGGAGAGAGTATAGGTGGGGAGGTAGGGAGGGGATAGGTCAGTCCAGGGAAGACGGACAGGCCAAGGAGGTGGGATGAGTTTAGTAGGTAGGAGATGGGGGTGCGGCTTGGGGTGGGAGGAAGGGATGGGTGAGAGGAAGAACAGGTTAGGGAGGCAGAGACAGGTTGGACTGGTTTTGGGATGCAGTGGGTGGAGGGGAAGAGCTGGGCTGGTTGTGTGGTGCAGTGGGGGGAGGGGACGAACTGGGCTGGTTTAGGGATGCGGTGGGGGAAGGGGAGATTTTGAAGCTGGTGAAGTCCACATTGATACCATTAGGCTGCAGGGTTCCCAAGCGGAATATGAGTTGCTGTTCCTGCAACCTTCGGGTGGCATCATTGTGGCATTGCAGGAGGCCCATGATGGACATGTCATCTAAAGAATGGGAGGGGGAGTGGAAATGGTTTGCGACTGGGAGGTGCAGTTGTTTGTTGCGAACCAAGCGGAGGTGTTCTGCAAAGCGGTCCCCAAGCCTCCGCTTGGTTTCCCCAATTTATTTATATTAGGCAGGAAATGGTGTTGGATAGACTGTTAGGGCTGAAGGCAGATAAGTCCCCAGGACCTGATGGTCTGCATCCCAGGATACTTAAGGAGGTGGCTCTAGAAATTGTGGACACATTGGTAATCATTTTCCAAGGTTTTATAGATTCAGGATCTGTTCCTGAGGACTGGAGGGTGGCTAATGTTGTCCCACTTTTCAGGAAAGGTGGGAGAGAGAAAACAGGAAATTATAGACCGGTTAGCCTGACATCAGTGGTGGGAAAGATGCTGGAGTCAATTATAAAAGATGAAATTATAACCCATTTGGATAGCAGTATCAGGATAGGTCAGAGTCAGCATGGATTTACAAAGGGGAAATCGTGCTTGACTAATCTTCTGGAATTTTTTGAGGATGTGTCTATGAAGATGGACAAGGGAGAACCAGTGGATGTAGTGTACCTAGACTTTCAGAAAGCCTTTGATAAAGTCCCACATAGGAGATTGGTGAGCAAAATTAGGGCACATGGTATTGGGGACAAAATACTGACTTAGGTTGAAAATTGGCTGGCTGACAGGAAGCAAAGAGTAGTGATAAATGGAATGGCAGGCGGTGACCAGTGGGGTACCACAAGGTTCAGTGCTGGGACCGCAGCTGTTTACGATATACATAAATGATATAGACGAAGGCATTAAAAGTAATATTAGTAAATTTGCTGATGACCCAAAGCTGGATGGCAGTGTGAAATGTGAGGAGGATGTTATGAGAATACAGGGTGACTTGGACAGGTTGGTGAGTGGACGGATGCATGGCAGATGCAGTTTAATGTGGATAAATGTGCGGTTATCCACTTTGGTGGCAAGAACAGGAAGGCAGATTACTATCTCAATGGAGTCAAATTTGGTAAAGGGGAAGTACAACGAGATCTAGGTGTTCTTGTACATCAGTCAATGAAAGCAAGCGTGCAGGTACAGCAGGCAGTGAAGAAAGCAAATAGCATGCTGGCCTTCATAACAAGATGAATTGTGTATAGGAGCAAAGAGGCTCTTCTGCAGCTGTACAGGGCCCTGGTGAGACCGCACCTGGAGTATTGTGTGCAGTTTTGGTCGCCAAATTTGAGGAAGGACATTCTTGCTATTGAGGGAGTGCAGCGTAGGTTCACAAGGTCAATTCCCAGAATGATGGGACTATCATATGTTGAAAGATTGGAGCGACTGGGCTTGTACACTCTTGAGTTTAGAAGGATGAGAGGGGATCTGATTGAGACATCTAAGATTATTAAGGGATTGGACACTCTGGAGGCAGGAAGCATGTTTCTGCTGATGGGTGAGTCCAGAACCAGAGGACACAGTTTAAAAATAAGGGGTAGGCCATTTAGAACAGAGTTGAGGAAAAATTTCTTCACCCAGAGAGTGGTGGATATATGAAATGCTCTGCCCCAGAAGGCAGAGGAGGCCAACTCTCTGGATACTTTCAAGAAAGAGATAGATAGAGCTCTTAAAGATAGTGAAATCAAGGGTTATGGGGATAAGGCAGGAACAGGATACTGATTGTGGATGATCAGCCATGATCATAATGAATGGTGGTGCTGGCTCGAAGGGCTGAATGGCCTACTCCAGCACCTATCGTCTATTGTCATTCTGAGAGCTGGCTGTCAAGGACTCTCCACATATAAATAGAGGGTAACTTGGTGATGGGACACCAGTCTCTGTGCTGTTATTTTGATTGGACTTTCATTTTCCCTGCATGATAGCTTTCATTCCCATTTGGCACTGCTGGCCCTCCAGGAACTGCCTGCTCCCTTCAGTAAGATAGCCACTTCTTTAAAATGGTTGCCACCTTCGCTAGCCACAAGTGCTAGGCAAGCCACAAATTTCAGTAATCAGGTACTAGATATGATATCCAAAATTAAAAATTATTGAGTGGCACTGTTGAGGTGTGGGGTTAAGACCCAGAAACCATCAGCATGTTTCTGACCTTGCTTTGAAAATCCAATCTGTGATGTTTCTTTGACCAGCTGACTGGCATAAAACTTGATGTGATCCTTACAATGTGTCAATGTGACTAACATTGTCAATATATAATCAAGTAAAAACAGATTGGTCCCTCCTTCTAGTTGACAGTTTGTCTTATATCTCTGAGAAGTGACCTTATTGTCGTGTAATACCACAGCTTTGTTCATCTAAACTAGTAAAGAGTAAATTATTTGTTGATGTCACATTTAACTGCTTTTAAATCATGAATTTTTTACATTGGATAAAATCATAAAGCCTAAATCTAAGTTTGGGTTTAATATACTAATAAAAATATACTTTTGTTCCCTGTGACAAATCCGCTTTATGTTATTTATCTCTCTGCCTTCAATTAATATCCTTTATCTGTTTCTGACAGCTGGCAAATAAATGACCAGTGAGGTTGAACTATGTACACAATGTCTCTCCTCAAAAGCATGGCATGTTTACATGTTCCTGAATTAAATTATTGGAACCTGATACTGAATCAGTGTTTGCTTAAATCTACTGAACTTCAGTTTAAAGTAATAGGTCTCTAACCAAAGAAAATACATTTTTGTCTCATCTTTCAGCCTGTGCTCTTGACATTACAAACCTGTAGTCACAAATTAGGACAAACTTAACTAGTTGTATGACACAGTTCCAACATGCAACAGCAATAGACATCATACAAAGGTGAAACAATCTACTCTTGTAGTAAAGGCAGTAATTTACAGGACGATTATTCTTCTTGTATTAACTAATGTAGTAATATTATCGCACCCAAAGGTATTTTTTAATTAAATGGTTAACAATGATCAACCTTAAAATGAGAAGCAGAGACCTCCTCAGTGAAGATACACGAACTGAGAGGTGGACTATTCTAATTGTTCTAAGAACAATCTGATTTTTCATCTGTACTCTGAAATTCAGGATAGCTTTCCTAACTTTGGAAAGCATCCTAAAACAACAGAAACTTGACCGGCAGTCTGTAAAATACGAACATCTGAAAATGACTGCTTGTGCATTTAGAACTGGTCTGATTTATTAGTTCTGTACTGCTCAATGGTGAAACTGGGACTTATGAAAAAAAATGGTTAAAAAAACACATTTTCAAATAGAAAATGGTACGTTAGGAAGAAAGAAGAAAGTAGGAACAAAATGGAAACTCTTATTACTGACTTGGAAACAGTGAACTGAAAAATGTATAATAAACTCAATTTTAGATGGAAATCTGTAAATACTACCTCCGAGCATACCACGCGTAGGACCATTGTTTAACACTGCATTCCAGAATGATTGTGTGACATTGATTTTTAGAAATTGTTTTATGGTTGATACATATTTGTCTTAATAGAACTTTTGTCCTCTGACTGATGCGCACAGTTCCTTCTGTCCTCAAGAATGTAAAGGAATCCTGTATTCATTATGGTGTTGTCAGTGGAGTTTTGTCCTTATAATTGAATTTAAGTCCAATTATTAAATCCATTTGAATTTAAATTGAGAAATGTGTTAGGTTTCTGAATTGGAAACTTGTACAATAAAACAGGTCTTTTTTAGATTTGTGGAATAATAATTTGTGGAGCCTCAACCTGTAGCAACACAACAGAGGAAAATAAATGGATATTATTAAATATATTAAGATTAGTGATCACTTTCTCATTGTAGTACTGTTTCTCAATTGTAGAAAGGAAAGATCTGGCCCAGGGTGTAAGAAAAATTGTGCATTCACTCATGCCATTACATACAATCAGAGGTGATCTTATTGAAACCCATAAGATTCTGATGAATTTGAGGTTGTTTTGCATGTCTGGGGAATCTAGGGTACAAGAACATGCCCTCAATTCCTACAATTTCAATCAAATTTTGTGCAGTATAAATAAGATTTACATTTTGCACATCCTTTGAAACAGTAATATTTCTCCCATGGAATATTTTATTCCAAAGTTGAAACATCCATTAATCAGCTGATCAAAAAGGCCTAGCCTGGGTTCAAGGATAGAGTTGCATAAAATTCTTCAGTGGTTTGACCTGACCTCACCCTTCCATCCACCTAGTACAACCCTGTGTCTATTGATTAACTAATGCAAAGGATCTTTGTTTCTCTTCTGGCACTTTTGTACTATGGGATAATGTAATAAAATTCAAAGTTAATTTAATTCCTTGACTGTTCCCAATTGTTAAATTTCTTTGAAAATGTTCCTGTACCAAATGGCTTTCAATGCACAGCATTTGTGCAACTGTGAAGGATAAGGATATAAAAATGCAAGCAATAGCAGCAGGAGCAGACGATTCAGCCCCTCAAGCATGCTTTGCCATTCAATAAAATTATGGTTGATCTTCTGCCTCACTTTCACCATCCTGCCCATTCTCCATGTCTCTTGTTTCCCTGCGAGATCGAAATCTGTCTACCTCAGCTTCAGATACACTCAATGATATACTGAGAGAGTTCAAAAATCTGCAACTTGCCAAATGAAGATGTCCTGCCTCATCTAATTCCTAAATGATTGTGCCCCATGACTGGACGGTATGTACTCTAGATTCCCCAGATATGTGAAACAACCTCTCAGTACCCACGCTTTCAAATTCCTCAGAATTTTGTAAGCTTCAATATGATCACCTTTCATTGTATGCAATGACGTGAGTGAAGGCACAATTTGCCTTACATCATGGGCCAGACCTTTCCTTTCAGAAACTAATCTAATGAACATTCTCTGTGCTATCTCTAAGACAAATAGATATTCACACAATGTATACTCTAGGTGTGGGTGTACCAAAATCCCACGCAACGATAGCAAGATTCCCTGTTCCTGTTCCCATATGTCCCCTTTCAATAAAGGCCAATAATTTTTCTGTACTGATATTGATTACTTCCACACCATTATGAGTCCTTTGTTTGCCCTCTGTTTCTCGTGTATAAGTTACGTTTTTTATCCTGAAGGCAGGCACAAGTTTTTTAAAAAGTCCCTGCTGTCTCATTGCCTATGATAATTTCTCTTATCTCTAATCCTCGGGGAAACTTAATTTAGTTTAGCTATTCTTCCCCATTAAACATACTTCTAAAAGCTCTTAGATCTTTTTTCATATTCTTGGCTAGATTACCCCCGTTCTATTTTTTCCCGATTTTTATCAAATTTATGTCATCTTTTGCACTTTTCACAAAGCACAAACTTATTACTGCTCTTTGCTGCATTGTAAGCTTCTTCTTGTAAGCTATAGCTTTCCTTAACCTCTGCCAAGACTGTGCCATAAACAGTGAAGATCAAAGCTTAGCTCCCTTTCTTGACAGCTATAAGAAGTTCCTGTTCCATTGCTGTACCTGGTGAGCAAGTCATGAAAGGAGCAAGTCACAAATGTTTTTATCTTCTCAAAGGCTAAGCTGTCATGTATTTTGACATTTATTAAGCATAGGTGATTCCATTAGCTTAAATTCAAATGCAGGATGAAAGATGGTCATATTTCTAAGCATTTTCTACTTGAATAAATAACTGAAGCCCAATGCCCAGCATAATGTCCAAAACGCCATTTCAGTGATGCTTGCAAGTGTGATATGATGCCGAAAATGCTGATTCTCATAAGTGGGAGACCAGTAGCTGATGCAGAGTTAAAAAGTAATGTCAGCTGCGTTGGCATGTTTCAGTACGAGGATCAGTTGCTACAGTGGGTAACAGACACCAATACCAACAGAAATAAGCTACAATAATAACCAATAACTAACTTATGTGCACGTCTTGTTGCAGTATCTAGTTTTCATTGGTGATGAGAATTAGTGAAAATGTAACTGTCTGAAATATTCTTGTGACAGGAATCCCATACATATTGTAGTACAAAGTGATTAAGTCACTATAATATGAGGGGTCAGAAATTATACTATTTGTCGTGATCAGCAGTAAAATGCAAATACGTCTGGTCAATCCAAGTAATTCAAGTGGATAGAAACATTTTTGTTCCCTTTCTTTATCTTCCATTCTCATCAACACTGCGGACCAATGCATTTGCATGAGATCACCAAAGTGTCCTTGGTATATCAACATTTAATGCAGATAGTACATATAATCCGGGGTGAAGGAAATACTACTATTTGTACATGGTCATGAAAACCTATTCATCAATCTTTCTCAAGGCTTTAGAGACACGCTGCTGTAACTGCCTCAAGCAGGTCCAAGGTATATAGGGAATGACACAAATCTACAATATCACTCAAGAGCAACTTGCATTTATGCCTTTTAATAAGGAAAGAAATGCTTAACGTAAGCATGGGGAAATTTTAATGTTAACGCAGATTGAGAAATATTAGGGCCAGTGACTAACTCTTTTATTAGATTTTAAGGAGATTCGTAAAGGAAAAAATCAGGTAGAGTCATTGAGATAGAGTTATACCTTTGGATCTATGTCATAACATTTAGCTGGGCTTCTATTGGCAGTGTTACAGCCAGGTGAAATGCACTGCATTGGCATTACCCCTCCTTTGCAATGTATATATATTTGTAAAAAGAATATTTTTAACAACTCAGTGCAAAAGAAGCAAGGACAGGTTTTCATCTAAGTTTTCTCAAAGACCAGGGAATAGTACTTATCTGCTCTCACGTTTTATCTTAATAAAATATTTAGGAATGCTTTAACGCAACTGGTGTGTTCTTGATTTTACGCACTCATACAAATCTACAAAACCATACAGTGGGAGGATAATTAAGCAATTTCAAAAGTCTAAAATGTCAGTTATATATAGCTTTGGCAGGCCCATGTCCTGAATGGTTTGCAACTGGGCTCAAGGGGCTTCCTGAGACAGTTTAAAGATATTGCCAGGTGATTTCTATTTGGAATATCTTGGAGCCCATTATGGATTTTTGATGCTGTCCATTGTGTGTAGTAGTTAAATGGCATAAAGCTTGTGCTTACAGGATGGATGAGAGAGTGAGAGTCCCTTTCACAAACTTTCATCTTTGGTTTTCTTCCTTCTTCTGGTTTAACTGGCCAAGAGCAAATCAGTTTCTTGAAACACAAAAGAGAGCTAAACATACTGGCTACCAAGTTCCATTGTTTGGAGATAATCAGATTATGACTGGAAGAGTCCACTTGTTAGTCAGAAATGACTGTCCAAAGTGATTATTTCTGATGGTGTGTTGGATACCGAGCTGAATGCAGCAGCGCTGGCTAGATAGTTTGTGCTGAAAACAAAAATTGCTGGAGATCACAGCAGATCAGGCAGCATCCCTGGAGAGAAGGCAAGGTAATATTTTGAGTTTAGTTGACATTTTATAAGATGGAAGTGTGAAGGGGATAGCATTTATGTTTGTGAATGGATCAAGCGTTGGGGTCATTCACACTGCAAAATTGATTGCCTCTGATGGACAGTCTGACACAATTTTAATGGTTTTGCAATTTGTAGGTTTTAGTTATGCAAATGTTCAGTCTTTTCAGAAGCTTCAATGTTAAGTTATTTTTTCGAGAAAGGCAGCTATTCAGCTTTTTTAAACCTTAGTCAGTGGTTTCAGTTCAATAATTAAAGAAAGTTATTTTTAGTATAAAGCATGGCTTTATATAGTTCATCAGGTAGGCAAGATAATTGTTCTTGTTGAAGTCATACGTCAGAGATTATTTTTCTTAGGTACATAGAATTTAGGAGCAGGATCAAGTCATTTGGACTTTTGAGCCCATTGTATCTGTGCCAGTCAACAAAGATAAAATTAAACTAATCCTGCCTTCTTGATATTGACCAATGTCCTGGCAACTGTGGCAACACAAGAGGACATCTAAATTCCTCTTAAATGTTATAAGAGTTCCTGACTCAACCGCCCTTTCAGACAACGAGTTCTAGACTCCCACCATATCAGAAAATCGTTTAAGAAGCTTCTCCACTGTAAACTGGTCAATAAAGTTAGATCACATGGGATCCAGTAGGAGCTAACTAATTGGAAACAAAATTTGCATGAAGGTGGGAAACAGAGGATGGTGGTGAATCCTAGGGAGAGGCTGAATAGGCTGGGGCTTTTCCCCCTGGAGCTTCGGAGACTGAAGGGTCACCTTATTGAGGTTTATAAAATCATGAGCGGTATAGATAGGATGAATAACCAAGCTCTTTTTCCTAGGGTGGAGGAGTCCAAAGCTAGACAGTATAAGTGTAAATTGAGAGGGGAAAGATTTATAAAGGACATGAGGGGTGACGTTTTCTCATGCAGATGGCAGTACATGTGTGGAATAAGCTGCCAGGGAAAGTGATGGAGGCACAGTTACAAGATCTTAAAGGCACCTGGATGGGTATATAAATGGGAAGGGTTTAGAGGGATGTGGGCTGAATGCTGGCAAATGGGACTAGGACAGATTTGGGATGACAGGCACAAATGAGTTTGATCAAAGGGTCTGTTTCCATGCTGAATGACTCTATGACTCTGCGAGTGAAAAAAATTCTCCTAAACTCTCCTCTCAGCCTTCTACCATTTACCTGAAATCTAAGTACTTAGTTGTTGACATCTCTACTATTGGAACTGTACCTTCCAATACACTCTCTCCACCTCCCTCGTAACACTGTACTTCTCTATTGGGTCACCACTCCACATTTGCTGCTTCAAGGGACATGATCCCAACCTATCCAATCTTTCCTCATAACTCAGACCATCCAGCCCAGGCAGCATCCTGGAAATTCCCTCCACACACTCTCTAGTGCAATCACATCCTGCCTGTAATGTGGTGAGTAGAACTACGTTATATTCCAGTTGTGACCCAAACAGCATTTTATACAGTTCCAGCACAACCTCCTTGCTCTTTTATTCAATGCATCAGCCAGTAAAGGCAAGTACCTCATATGCCTTCTTAACCACCTAATCTACTTGCTAAACTATCTTGAGGAATCTGTGGAGATCTATACCAAGGTCTGTCTGATCTTTAGTACTTTCCAGGAACTGGCCATTCATGGTGTCAGCCTTGTTAACCTTCCCGAAGTGTAACTCCTCACATTTTCGAGTTGAATTCCATTTGGTCCTGCTCTGCTCACCTGAGCGTATCTGTGGACACGCTCCTGCAGTTTATGACAATTCTCCTCACTGTTTACCACCTTATCTCTTCAGTATACAACAAAATTGAACCAGATGAAACAGTCCTCATTGACAACAGCTTTGATTTGCTATATGGTCACCATTTTATGAAGATGGGGGATCCTGTTGTCATTCTTTACATTCTTTAGGAACCACAGATTGAACATTCTCACCGAATTTTTCTTTTTAAGGGAAAATGTTTTTCTTGACCATTTTATATCATTTCTTTAAATATTTCACTCTGTTTATTAACCAGCATACCTTTGCCCAATCCATTGTAGCCGGTATTCCCCTCATACCTTGGTAACTGACTTCACGGACGTTTATGATTTTTGTTTAGGACTGGAGAATGACACTGTCAAACTTAACATGGAATTCAAATACTTTGTGAACACTTTTGTCCCCGGCCTGACAGTTGAGATTATTCACTACATCTCCGTGGTTACACAATAGTAATTTTAAATTTAAGATTGTTTTGTGGCACTTTTGGGCCAGGAGCTTGTCGGCTGATCGGTTGAAAATAGACAGCCAGATCTAAGGGGGCAAGTTCCTTAACCAAAATTGCTGCAATTTGTTTTGAGCGTGTTTGACTACCGATGCACACTGTATATGTGCCCATGCCCGCGGCCAGCGTAACCATTTGACGATGGTGTGAATGAAACGTTTTAGCCAGTACACATATGGCACATGGTGCAACGGGGCTATTGCAATTGTGACCAGGGAACCTGTTAGATAGCTTAGCGCGCATTCTTGGGCACGATTCCATCGTATACAACTCCTGAATTGGCGCCAGCGAGACTCCCCGCCGCTGAGGTAGATACAATGGGAACATTTTTTAAAAAATGTAGAATTCCGACGAGCTATCTCAGCCAAATAGTGCTTGAGTTTTTATCGCAACGCTGCTGACGATATTTACAGCGCGGCGGCTGGAGATTCCCAAGTTACACTGTAACAAAATATCATGAGCTCAGTGAAATAGATATTTTTTAACCTGTTCCCCATTCCCTTGCAAAGCATTGCAGCGATTACAGCGTTCACATTAAGATTACGAGTGTGAATCATATTTGTTTGGGGGAGGGGAAGGGAGTAACAAGCCGGTTAAAAAAAAACAAGGAGCTCTGCAAATGTCCAGACTCCCGCGTTCTGTGCAGTCCAATCCCCCAAGGAATGTTGCTCGGCACCACTGTGAGAGAAAGGCGGAGAGACAGCCGAGGCCAAGCTTGTCTCCCTCTCCTCAGACCAGCAGCGAGCAGCATTTGCCATGGCAAGGAAAAGGAGAAACAGCCCGGTGCTGAGCTGTAGGGCGGGGCAACACAGAGCACCCCCAGCAATCCAGCTCCGCTCCCATTCATAGCGACAGCGCACCGAGTGAGGGAGCAGCACACCTTGTGTGTTTGTTTGGAGTGCAGGGGGGAGGGACTGGAGCCACAGGGAGGAAGTGTGTGTGTGTGTGTGTGTGTGAGTGAGAGTGAAGGAGAGAGAAGCAGCTCCGGCTATCTGTGCAGGCGCTGTGTGAATGCAGAGTAACTCCCCAGTCCCCTTTCCCTCCAGTGGCCGCCTTGTGTGTGTGGAGCTCTCAGTCCAGAATGGGATTCTCTGGGGCTTGCTGAAGCACTTGCTTTGGGAGGAAGGCAGCTGCCGCGCACCGATGGACCTTTGAGGGAGAGCGGCCGGACAGCCCAGCGGGAATGGACAGTGCAGCGCCGGCCAGGTCCACCCTGAAGGGCCACATGAACAAGGGCAAGCGGAGGAAGTCCTTCTCGGGCAAACTGTTCAGGAGGAGATCGCTCAGGTCGGTCGGCAGCTTCGTGCGGGGGGTCTTCAAAACTTTGATTACTTTGGCACCTTTCGGAGAGGCGAGCGCTGACGGAGATGGAGGAGGAGGAAGAGAGCAACTGGAGGAGGAGGACGATGGCGGTTTCAGGGATGGAGCTGTCACCCTGGCCACTTGCAGCGAGAACCGGGAGGAGGAGGAAGAGGAGAAAGCTGGGGTTAAGAGCCTGAGCTTAGCCCGGCGGAGTGAGCGGTTGCCCGGGGACAAACCCCCTGGGGTGCTGGGCTTGAAGAACCATGGCAATACGTGCTTCATGAACGCCGTAGTGCAGTGCCTCAGCAACACCGAGCTGTTCGCCGAGTACCTGGGCTTGGAGCAGTATCGCTCCGAGCTGAAACAGCTCCGAGCCAATGGCACCCTCCGCAGCAAAGAGCCGCCGTCCCAGTGCAAGGCAGAAGTGACCGAGCAGCTCGCAGCGCTGGTCCGGGCTCTCTGGACTCTCGAGTACACCCCGCAGCTATCCGTGCAGTTCAAGGTACGAGCTCCTGTTTCATCCTCATCCCCAAGGCAACTCGCAAACTCACACGCAGTTAAAATAACTCAAACAAACACAGGGCAATCAGGAGCAAGTGAGTGTTTTGTTTCAATTTCTGGCCATACGGTGCCAGCTTAAAAACAGGTTAAACGGCAGAGATTGAGTTTTGATGGAAACAATTGAAAGTTTGCAGGTTTGATTTCGAAGAAATATCAGGTGTCGCCCATTGCTTTCCTATGTGAAATATTGCTCACCCTGCTGTTTGCTGTTGGCCACTGGAAGTTTGGCTTTCAGACAGAGCTCAAAAAATAATTTTTTATCTATTTTTCCAATCAACCTGTTCAGTGATGTTGTAACACGCCACCTGCAGCAGATGGGACTTGAATTTAGGCCTCCCGGTCGAGGGGGTAGGGGCACTACCACAAGAGGGAGATTTTAATCTATTTTTGTAAACTCTGAGCAACACTTGGCTGAGTTTGAGAGCACTGTTTACTAACTGGCCTTACTCGCTAGCTAATGATGTTTGATTTTTTTTGTTTAAATGCAATCTTCTGTTTCCTCTTCATAAATGCCATTACCAACCAGGCCCAATGAATACTAATTTTCAAATCTAGTTATAGAGCGAGTGGTCCAACTCGACCACACTGACCAAATTTCGACCCACTTGTCTGCGTTTGGCCCATATCCCTCTAAATCTTGAACAAAACAGAAATTGCTGGAAAAACTCAGCAGGCCTGGCAGCATCTTTGGAAAGAAATCAGAGTTAAAGTTTCTCATGGAGTGACCTTTCACAAACCTCTCTCTAAGCCTTTCCTATTCGTGTGCCTAAAGGGAAACAAATGTAGTACCCAGGACATAATGGGTTGCATCCTAATATGTCAAAAGATGCAGCTACAAAGATAGTGAATGCACTGGTAGTAATCATCCAAGAATCCTTAGATTCTGGAAATATCGCAGAGGATTGGAAGACTGCCAGTGTAAATCCCTTCTTAAAAAAGGGAAGAAGACAAAAAAAAGGTAACTATAGGTCAGTTTGCTGAATCTAGCATTTTGCTAATGCTAATCATAAAGGATGTAATAGCAGCGCATTTAGCAACACAATATAATCAAGCAGAGTCAGCACAGCCTCATGAGGAGGAAATTATACCTGACAACCTTATTACAGTTCTTTGAGGAGATAGCAAGCAGAGAAGCCAGTAGTGTGTTATAAGTGGACTTCCAAAAAAGGCATACAATAAGGTAGTAAAATGTGAGGCTGGATGAACACAGCAGGCCAAGCAGCATCTCAGGAGCACAAAAGCTGACGTTTCGGGCCTAGACCCTTCATCAGAGGTAGAGGTTCATACAATAAGGTAGCATGAGATAGGATCAAGGGGTCGTATTCACAATAGCAACCCTTAGCCATTGGAGCGCCGCATTTGCCCACAGTGCACGTTTAGTGACCTGGATGGTGGAAGTGAATATACCATCGTCAAGTTTGCAGCTGACGCAAAAATATATGGGAGGACAAGTGGTAAGGATGGCACAGGGAGCCTGCACAGCAATATAAGCAGGTTAAGTGATTAAATGGCAACTTGGTAGATGGGCAGCACAGTGGCTCAGTGGTCTGCACTGCTGCCTCACAATGACAGGGCCCTGGGTTTGATTCCACCCTTGGGTGACTGTCTGTTTGGAATTTGCATATTCTCCCTATGTCTATGTGCGTTCCCTCTGGTTTCCTCCCATAGTCCAAAGATGTGCAGGTTAGGTGATTTGCCTTTCTAAATTGCCCATAGTGCTCAAGGATGTGTAAATTGGGTGGATTAATCATGGGAAATGTAGAACTGTGGGGAATAAGTTTGGGGGAATGGGTCAGGGTGGGATGCTCTTTGGAGGTTTGGTGTGGACTTGATGTGCCAAATGACCTGCTTCTATAATGTAGAGATTCTGTGAATACGATGTGGAAAAATTTGAGGCTATGAACTTCAGCATGAAATATAGAGCAGAATATTATTTAAATGGGGAAAGATACAGAGAGCAGCAGCACAAAGGGATTCGGGTAAATGAATCACAGAAAAGTTAGTGTCCAATCCAGCAGGTAATAGGGAAGGCCAATGGAATACTGGCCATTAGTGAACAGAGAATAAAAATAGGGAGGTTTTGCTAAAACTATACAAGGCACTGGCCAGATCACCGCTGGAATACCGTGAACGTCCTTGGTTCGGTATCTAAGGGAAGATATACTAGCATTGGAAGCAGTCCAGAGAAGAGATGTGGAGACATTTTCTTATTTCAAAGGGCAGTGACTCTGCAGAGTCCTCTGCTTTGCCTTTTTACAAATTCAAGTTTCCACTAACGATACCTTTGTTTATGGAAGTTATTTTTTCTAAGTTGCCTCAATGAAAACAATGCTGCATGTTTGAAACAGGACACCAATTTTGCTACTTTTGAAGTCATGAACTGAACTGCTATCTTAACCTACAGAATAGACATAGAGAATTAAGAGGAGCAGTGAAATGATTTGTGGGAAAATCTTTACTGTAAAGACATTGAGACTGAGAATTAGTAGAGTCCTGAGATTTCCTTAAAGTGGGTCATTGATTGCTTCCTATAGTTGTGTGTCAATTCTGTCTCTCTCTGACTGTCACAGACCTCTCTGGAGTTGTTACACTGTTCGTACTTAGTTTCAGAGCAGTCTCTGCAACATCTGTCCCCAGTGACATCATGTAAATTCTTACAGCTCTGTCACCAGCTTCTGGTTAAAGTTTAATAATCGGAGAGTGCCGATGTCTGCTAGCATTAAGATCGAAACTTAACGGACTCTATTGAAACTTGTGAACCTTTTTTTTTGGACTGGCTACAATTACTTTGCAAGAAGTGTGAAACTGCATCATTGTGGTCTAGCACCTTGTGGCTAAGTTGAATTGTACACACACTGCATTCTGAAACTTAATCAGTGGTAATTTCTGAGAAAATAGGAACTGCAGATGCTGGAGAATGCAAGACGAGAAGGTGTAGAGCTGGATGAACGCAGCAGGCCAAGCAGCATCACAGGAGCAGGAAGGCTGATGTTTCACGCTGAGACCTTTCTTTTTTCTGAAGAAGGGTCGAGGCCCGAAACGTCATCCTTCCTGCTCCTCTGATGTTGCTTGGCCTGCTGTGTTCATCCAGCTCCACACCTTGTTATTTCATTGTTAATTTCTGTTGCATTCACCGTAAGACATTTAATTCCTGCTCTTTTTTAAACAACTGGATGGCAGTTTCCTGTTTTGAGAAAATTTATAGACCTGCTTCATAGAATTACTTTGTTTATAAAACAATCTGACCCAAAGCTGAGTAGTGTTTTAAGGACAAGTCTGTTAGAGCTGTTTTGATTTTTCTGATCTGAAATATGCAGTTATTTATGTGATTAGCCATTCCCAACTGTAAATATCATGCACCTGAAGTAACTCAACGGAGGCCGGTATCCCATCACCAAGCCACCCTTTATTTAGCATTGACACAGTGTGGAGCTGTAGGAGCACAGCGGTTCAGGCAGCATCAGAGGAGCAGGAAAGTTGATGTTTCGGGTCGAGTCCTTTCATCAGGACTGTATGTCCTTTGTGAGTCCTGATGAAGGGTTCTGAACTGAATTGTCGACTCTCTTACTCCTCTGATGCTGCCTGATCTGCTGTGTTCCTTCACTTTCACACTGTATCAACCCTAACACTCAGCATCTGCAGTTCTTGCTATTTCACACCCTTTATTTACATGTACACAGTACTTGGCCCTGGTCCAGCTTCCTCAGAACCAGGTCTGACTATGACCAGCCAGCTGGGAGTCAGTTCCCTGAACTGAGGAGATTCTAAATTTCCTATTTATTTAATTTTTGTTAACTTCGCCCTGCTGCTACACAGCAATAGTGCTTATTTTTCCCCACAGCACCCATGTGTGTGTGTTATGCAGGGACTCAGTGAAAACACCATTTGTGTCAATAATTTTATCAATATTCTACCAGTGGCAATAACACCCATGTGGCCAGGGAACCAGTAACAAGCAAAGCCCAATAGGGGCAATGCTTACGGGGGAAAAAAGTGAAGGGGGATGGTCGGAGTTAAAGCTGAAATGCTTGTCTTTATATCTGTCAACCAGGGCTCCCTGATTGGACTGGGTTAATTGCCCCAAACAGGGAACTCATTTTCTGTGAGGTCCACCTGATTGTAATGTATTCAATCACTACACTGCCTTTTGCTTTTTAACTTCTCCCAAAGCTTTTAACATTGAAGATTGATTTGATGGCCTCTTAGGTCTATTAGAGCGAAGAATTTGAAAGGGCAACACTGTCTTCCTTATAAAATGCCTTTACCAGCCTGTAGGTATACAGCCTTTCACATTAAAACATCTGGAATCGATTCTCAAATACTTTGTAAGCTCATGATTAATATGGAGATATTTGTGGGTGTGATTTTAACTCCCTCAAACTCCATCCACATATACAAAGTTAAAATCAGATTCTTTGCATCATGAGCATCTACATCCACCAAACAATTAATTTATTAATATTTCATTAACTAATAAAAATTGATGAAACAAAACAGAAAATGCTAGTAGCACCCAGCATGAATTTTGTTTCCATATTTTCTTTTGCCTGGCACTTTCATCACATTTCTCATTCAACTACTTCTCTCCTCCAACCTGGAATACAACTCTGCCTTGTCATTATCTGCCCTCTTTTCCAATACACCTTCTTTATTTAAAAGCTGTTCACCTCCAGCATCTTCCAGTTTTGAAGAAATGTTTCTCCATCTGCTGATGCTGCCTGATCTACGTAACTGTCTCCAACAATTCCTATTTATTTCTGATTTTCAGTATCCATAGAACTTTGTTTTGAAAGGGGAATATTGGCTGGCACACTTTATTTTTCTCTGCTCAGTGCCATGGTATCTTTCACGTTTATTTGTATGATCAGAGCATGCTAATTGGCACCATTTGTTTAAAATCTCATCTGACAATTAGATATTCCTAATAGAACTGCACCTTGATATTACGGCCAGCATGTATTCGAGCTAAACAAATTCCACAAACGGATGAGTAGGATCTAGTGCATTTTAGGTCTGTCAGCAACTGATTTTCAGTAATAACACGACTCCCAATTGCACAGACTTGCATATGTCAATTACGTTTTGGTCATCAAAGAGCACCTGGCCATAGAAGCTGCCAAATTTTATTTCCGTCACTACATTTGTTCATTTAAAAGTGGAATTGTTGAGGCCAGCCTTTATGCCAATACTGATTCCAATTGAATTTGATTATGGGTATGGTATTTGAGGAGTTTGTGCACCCTTCATTTGAACTCGAGTGATATCCAAAAAGACCCGTTACAAAGGAATAATTAAGAACCAAAAACCCTGTAAACAATTCATTATAATTATCTAAAAATTTAGTTTATAACATTATGAAACATGTACATTTCATTAGTATTTATACATTCACAATGAATTTGAGTCAGTAACATCTGCAGAATTATAACTTTGGCACTGAACTGTTTGGTCTTAGATCTGTGAGAAACTAGGGCCGACTTTTACACAAGGTATATGAAGTATTGTGGCTTTACAGGCCAAAATCAGCTGATAGCCTTTTTTACATGCAAATTTATGGGTATTGAACTACAGAGGCAGTGAAAATAAAGAACGACTTATTTAAATGTACCTGATGTCTCTAATACAGAAATAATGGGGTTATAACTGATGTTTCTACATGATCAGTGGCGACAGTGGCGTGAGAATAACCACCAACTCTGGCAGAGATCTCAGCACAGTGCATTTGTTCTAACATCGTTTTTGGTTTTAAAAATAAGCAACTGAACTGATGAGGGATGTTTCTCTTCATCAGTATTCCCACATTTTCAAAGCTTCCTGTTTTTATTCCATACATCTAGCATTTACTGTTTCAGTTTTGTCTTCATTGGGTAATGGTGTTTCCAGGATAATTATTAGTTTTTGCTGCATTCGTAATTTCTGGATTGTTGACTAACTCAAAAGGTTTTAACAATAATGACTTGCGTTAATAAACAAATGTTTCTTTGTTTTATTTTAGAACATAGTAGCAAAGTATGGGTCCCAGTTTCGTGGGAATTCTCAGCACGATGCACTTGAGTTCCTTCTGTGGTTACTGAATAGAGTGCATGAAGACCTCAATTGTTCACCCAACAAAAAATCAAAACCTTCCATTAAGGTGAGTTAACACCACCTTCTTTGTTCAGTTATTGCCCAGATTTCCTCCTACAAGCTGCACAGAGTGTCTTGCTTGCAAGGACACAATAGATAATGGTAGCTATAGGAATGAGAACAGTCTGACTGAATTATTTTTTCCTCCTAATAAAATCAACTTGCATTAAAAATGTTCTAATGAGATGTTCTGGATGTGTTATTCATTTGCAACATTTATATTCATTAAGTGTAATTTTTTTTAAACAATGTAAAACTTTAAATAATTTACTGTTTGCTGATTCTTGATAATTCCAGGAACATAACTAATTTATTCAAAATCTTGTGAATTAACTTTACATCGGTTAGATGAGGGTATTGCATTAATCGTCATTGATGAAATTTGTATTGGCTATTAAAGATAATTTATTTTGTGTGAAGGAATGGACTCACTCTTTACATGACTTTTGTTAGACCAAACAATTAATATTGTAGCATCACAGTTATTTTTTAAAGTACTTTTCTATTATTTTGTAGAGTGCAGCCTTAAACATTGTTTACCAATTAAAACTGTTAATGACAAAGAATATTTCATTTGAAATACCCCATTTAAAGAAAAAGCACTTGATTATGGATCTAAAATTTCTTTTGAATATTCTGCTATATACTTGAAATAACAGACATTCAAATTTCTTACTGGAGTCATAGGTGGAAATTGAGTATTCCATTCATAATTTTCCACAACTGTAACATTCATTGAGCTGGTGAATTATTATTGATATATAACAAACAACAAGATAACATTGAGCCCATTGTAGTGGCTCAGTTCATGTAATCATGATGTAATGTTCTGAAAAACTTACCATTTTAGGTAGTTAACTCTTTTGAGTGGAAGTCCCAGTTTAGTAATGATACAGAAGTGTGTACAAACCCAAATACTCTCTCAAAATCTTCAAGACTTCTATATGGAGATAAAACAGGAGAAAATGCTCTTTAATGTTGGTGTTTCATAAAATAAAAACCTTTTGTTCCCAAGAAAATTGGATATATAGTGTGTTTGTTTATTAGAATATGTTGGTGGTTAAGTTCTAGCCTATGATAGTATTTCATTTCTTTAAAAGTATTTGAGCAAATTTGTTGAATATCTGTTAATTATGCTGATTATTCTTAATGTCTCAAAGTCAGGGACTGAGAAAATGTGGTTATTGTATTTCATGACATAGGAAAACAGCAGGAAATGACAGATTTATGGTTCCCAGTGGAGGGGTTTTTCATGATCTCTATCTTTGATGAGTTAGACATGTGTGACATTATGTTATATTTGAATCCCGTAGGTACATTCAGTGAGTATTAATGAGAGCTCCTTCTCCATCTGCACATGACACTTACTTTTAGCTTTTTATTGATCCGTTTTAAAAAGAAAGCAGCAAATTTGCATCTTTTGGTAGTCTAGTGTGTTTCAAGGTACCCTTATTATGTTAGAGTCCTGTTTTTGTTCACCGCTTAGTTTCTGAAATATTTTCATATTTATATTCACACTTTTGCAGTTACTAATTGTATAGCCTTCTGTTTTGGTTCAGTGACTGGGTATATGTTTTCCATAATAGGAATGTTTTGGTGGCCAATTTTTGAAAATCATGAAGCAAGACATAAAACATAGTAGCTGTTTTGTGTCAAATACAAGGATTGTACATTTGTGTGCCCTGTACCCAATCACTGTTTCTCATTTCCAACTAACAATGTACTTTTATCAACTTTTGGGACACATGAATTTCATATTCATTTATACTAATTTTATACTTAAGATTTTATCCTAGGTTTTGAAAAAAAAAACACATGGTTTGAAATAACTCCATGGAGACCTGTGTATCCTGTCACTAAGGCACCCTTTATTTACACGTGCATAGTACTTGTCACTGGCCCGGATTCCTCAGAGCCAGTTCTCCGACTGAACAGGATGTCTGCCATTCTGGTTTATATCTGTCAGCCAGGGCTCCCTGATTGGACCAGATTAACAGCCTCAATTAGGGAACTCCTATTCTATGAGGGCCACCTGGCTGGCCTCATTACAATCAGTACAGTTTGAACATAGTGAAGAGTAACATTGCACCGTCCAATCATGTGCACCTTGACTAGTTGCTCTTCTAGTAATTCTTGTAATTATTCTGTGACAATTTTCAAATTATTTGGTTGGGTAACAGTTTTCAGAACTACAAACAAATTGGCTGATATGATTTGGGAATGAGATTTATCAAATCACAGATTTGACTCCTTTATCCTTTGATGGAAGACTGTACTTTACATAATTAAACAATCTGGCATGATTTAATAGCAACATTTGTCTTTCAGCCAGTTTCAGGATTTTTTTTAAAGAAAAACCATATAGCTGTACAGTGGCACTTGTAAACTTAATGTCTGTAGTATTAGTTCTCAATTTTCACAATGTGAGTGTGGAAATGTTTGGGTCATTGAATGGAGAATGAAATTGTATTTGGGCAAATGTATACAATGGATGTGAAAATGGGAAGCACATGTATTCCATGGTGGTGTTGAATTGAATGATAATAAATTCAACCTATGCTCAACGTATCCACCCAATGCAAACCAGCAAGCACCTAAACCAATAAAACCTTGAACAAAAGCCAAAACACAGGGACTAAATTGTGGTGGAGCTGTATGGTAGTCTATTCAGACCACACTTTGAGGAATTCTGGTTACCAAGATGGAAGGAAGATGTTCACACACTAGGGTTTGCTTTGCACTGCCTCCAAGGCTGATTCCTACCTGTTTGAGGAAAGACTGGAGAAAGCGAGGTTTTAGAAACTTGAAAGAAGGCATCTGAGGCTTGACCTTGTATAAAGATATAAGATTGTAAACTGTGTATACAAAAGATGATCACGGAAGTTCACCTTCTGGGAACCAAAACGAAATCTTGTTTGAAGTATAAGGTTAAGGTCCAGTGACTTAATAGGAAACCATGTTACATTCACAGTCAGGACTACAATTATTAGTCCTCCCATTTTCTTATCTAATCGCAGCACTTTGCGCTAAGAACTACCAGACTTTCTTGAACATCTAGGAGCAAACTGCCACAATGACATTATGTATTTAAACAGCCAGACATGGTATAAATATTTGGAAGTTACTTTGTGGCTACAGTATCACATTTTACCCTGGTGTATGTTTAAGTGAAACATTTGCAGAGAATACTGTTGTTTTCTACTTAAAAATGCTGCTTTTAATACTCTTTTCTGATTTTTAAAATTTGTTTAGTTGGGAGTCAAGATTTAACAGAGCGACAAGCACCTGAGCATTTAAAGTTTCTTTTCCCATTTGTGTAGAGTCAGCTGATCCCAGCCTGTGTGGCATTAACTGAGCTATGTCACAATTGCAGTAATTGTGGCTTGGTATCAAATATTGTTTGAATACACCTCTGTGAAGACTTTTTATGATGTTAAACATGCTATATAATTTTACTTTGTGGCAGCATTGTACCAGCTGGTTGTCAGAATTATGCAAGATTCCTGCTTTGCGTCAGTAACCAGCAATGCTACTTGTGAATGCACATTTGTTGATTTCAGTTAGGGAATAGATCTGGTTTCTATGTTGCATTCCCCCTGTCAAATAGCTTGCCAATACATTGTAGCCAGCCTCATCTATGTGGGTTGTTTCTTTGTTAAGGGACTAGAGTGCCTGTAGGATGCTGTCACAATAGAAGATTTTCAAATCAGAGCACTTTCCAGAGAGAAATGAACAAAAACAACAGCTAAAATTTAATATTATGTAAATGTTGTGGAACTAGTTCACAACAGTTCCTTTCCTAATCTCCTGAAGAGGCTAATGTTGATTCTCCTTTGGACCAGATCAAATCCCCTTTGCAAATATTGAGGAGATAGCCTAGACCAAAACTTTTATCTTATTTAAAGGCAAATGTAAGATGCTGTGTTCCAGATGTAAGTTGATTGGTTACACTACTCGACCTTAAGCAAATTACACTTTATTATTACCTTACTGCTAAAATACAAACCTAAAGAAAAAGGAATTGATGTAACTTTAACTCTATTGGAAAAGTTAGCAGAACGAAAGATTATTTAACTAAACAGCAACTGTTCCAATATAGTAACATCCTATTAATACACTCTTGATGAAGGCAAATTCAGTACAACAGATTGTCTCACATGTGACTCTAGATAGAGCTGTAACAGAGAGATACACAGCTTCCGCAACCAGCTTCAAAGCCCCAACAGCTAATGAAAGCTAATCAAAAATGCTGGGTTCTATGGGATTCTGACTTCACCCATCCAGGCTGTTTCTGTTGTTTCAACTTTTCAAAAGAAAAGCCCTATGGCCTCACAAGCTGTTTGGAAGAGACAACTTGCCACCTATCATTCAAAACCTCTCTTCAAAAAAAAACAAAAAATAAACCTCTGAAAGTGATAGTATTGTCACAACTGGGAGATGATTCCAGGAGCTCATCGAGATGGTCATTTTTCGCTGTGTATTGGTAAACTGTTTGATTCTGATTTTGCCGCTGTGGTCATTGTGAATGGAAGCATTAACCCGACTTTTTAATAGCAGTGACTTAATCGAGTTTCCATGTGGGGATACTGTTCATGTCACAATGTTTTATATATAATGAAAGAGAATTTTTTTAAAGTTGTTTGCTGTATGGGGGAATCATAGTGCACGATGTAAACGTTTCATTTCAGAGATAAATGTAAAGCAGGTTGCTTCTTGATAGTACAAATGCAGATAAAGTAGCAACTTAAAGATTCATTGTTGCAGTGAACCCAGCGTGGATGTGTTGGCGTTATCTACTGTAGAAAATAAAAACCGCAGTTTTGAACTCTAAAAATGGAAATGCTTTCTCGAAGGGATATTGAAAATTGAAACCCCATTTATTGTACTTATTTAATGCCTACCTGTTGGTTACAAAGACGCATTAGCAGAGAATGGGAAGGAACATATTTTCCATCTACCCTCTGTTCACCAGACAGTGAGCAGCAAATTCTCCAATTTAAATTACTGAGAAGCTCATATAGCTGGTTAGCTTGATGCAGCATGCACAGTTTCAATCAAGCATCTACAGTATGCACATGATTGCTGCTGGAGGATCTGATATTGTTGTGGAGTATTAATTGGTTGGGGAGTGAAGTTTCGAGAAAAACTTGGCAGAGGAGAGCGAAGTAATGGAGATTACTTCCTAAAAGTCGTGGGAGATGGAGGCTGTGGATCTTTGAAACAACAGATGCAGGACTTTGCTACAAGTTGACTGCACCGCAGCTCTGCACGCATCTAGCAAAAGTGGTGGCCACTTCCAGTCCTACCATCAGCAGCTGCACTCATTGTATTCAACTCTGCCGAGAGCCACGTAGAACATAGTTAACAGCCAAATGCAGTTGAACCTGGCTTGTCTTAAAACCAAAACTATTGGAAGCCTAAGTTCTCCTCTTCTCAGTCCTCAAGTCTGGGTTTGCTTGCATCAGCAATACCTGCTTAAAAGAAGCCAAGAGGACAAAGTCACAACAAACGTGATCTGACTGTTAGTAAGCCCTAAAGCACTGCCAGGTCTGGACGCTGTCTTTTTGTTCAGAGCTGCCTCCTGGCAGGTTCTCACCAGGGAGGGCAGGGGAGATTTTTCCCAGGGATTGGAGTTAAAAGATCCTCCTGCTTGACAGAGCTGCCCAGATGGAGATTGCAGGGGATATGAGGAACCATGAAGTCCCAACATGAACAAGAGTGCGATCTGTCCAAAGAATGAATGACGTCTTCTGAACCAGTAAGCCATCTTGTGTCACACAAAAGGGCATCCCAGGAAAGTATCAAGCGAAGAGACTTTCTAAGTGTGAAGAGGGGCTGGAAAATGGTCATCGCATGGCAAAAGAAGCCAGATAATGTGACACTTGTGCTTAATAAGGTGTTTGGGTACCAGTTAGAATTTGGGATCAGCGTGCATGGAAGATGCATGAACAGAAGGGAATAGGGTGTCTCTTGACAAATGCCATTAAGTCTCCACTTTGCAATGCAAGATAAAGAGACCTTCAATGCTAGGGAGGGATTCATGTCTGGAGGAAGAATGTCTGTGCTGAAAGTTCTGATGCCATTTGAAGAGGAAGCCATGAAGATTACAGGCCAGCAGAGCAATTCATCTGTTGTAGCCGACCAGGCTGAATAAGTCAGACACTCAGTGAGAATGCCTTGAGCCTTTTGTTGAAACATAGGTATGTTACAGACATGTGTAAAACTGTGATTTCCAGATGTACTCAGCTTCTACTTCAATGTCTTACTTTTACTCAACAAGGGACATTCCAAGCTATCATCATATGTGATCATATCGAATTGGGAATACATACTTCGATGACACTTCCCTGTGGCAGTGTCACTCTGACAAGGTTCCTGGTGATGGGAGGACTGTTAAGGGTGAGACCTTTGATCTCAGATATGATAAACCAGTTAGAAATGCAGCAACGAGCAGGGGATTATCTAGCAGAAGGTCAAGAGATAATGTGGAACCTTGCGAGAATGTATCTGAGCCTTGAGTTCTGTCACAGCTCTGAAGTGTAAACGCATGGTTTTCTTGATGGGAAATTTGGTGGCTAACAATGTTGGGTCAGGTCTTCTGTGAAGACCTATGTTCTGATACTCTGGCCATGAGGCCCATGCTGCAGGAGCTAAGCAAGAGGAGAATAAGGCACTTGAACCTCCCTGTAAGGACTCTTTCTTCCCTGGCATACATGGAGGCGTTACTTCAAACTGGGGGAGGGAGGCAGATTTGGAGGTAGGACACAATTCAGTGATGTTTCTATTTAAAAAGTATGCATGGCATGTGCATTGGCTCTTATCAGGTTGTGTTCTGCGAACATGTCACTATCTGAGAAACTGGGAGTTTTGTCCATGATTTAATTAAGTCACCTCGCATTCAAAGGACTCATTAAATTCCACCTTCTCTCTGGATTGTATAATAAATGCTACAAATTTCACTTTATCACTACTTTCTCATGGATTGTTTGTAGGATTTATTGGAGAAGATTTATTTTCTGATTCTTTCCAAAGAAGCAAACAGCTTATTGTGGTGAAAAGGCAAACAAAACAAACAGGTTTGTGATTATATTTTCACTTATTTGCTTGGTTCTTTTGTTATTCCACCCCCACATCGAAGGATAACACAAACCCAGCAGTGAAGCTGAATGCTTAAAACCAGTGATAATGGGAACTGCAGATGCTGGAGAATCCGAGATAACAAAGTGTGGAGCTGAATGAACACAGCAGGCCAAGCAGCATCTTAGGAGCACAAAAGCTGACGTTTCGGGCCGAGACCCATGAAGGGTCAATCAATCAAGGAAAGAAAAAGGCAATCAGCCATTGCATTGACTGAGCCCCTCTATACTTGTCCAAATACAAGCCTTGACTTTATTTGTATCCTCCTGACAAACGGATAATCTTGGGCAGCTCAGCTCATTCTTGCAACAGTCAGTTTTTAATGCTCGGCAACTGAGTTAAATAGTTAACTCATGAAGTGGATTCATTCTTTGTCCTTTGATACACCTGGCCCTATTGCATTTAGACACAATGTTCTCATAGTAACTTTGTAACAGCTTTGCTGAATCTACTGTGAAGTAAGATGAATCCTCATAAGTTTTCTGTTATTCTTACAAAGAATCAGGATAGGGGTGATGTATGTCTTTATGGTCTAAAACCAGGAGCTCAAAAAGGTCCTCCAGTAGGTTACCTAATGATTCCTATTGTATGGTAATTATACCCATCTTTGTCTGTCAATCAGATTGGTTCCCCTTGTCTTCCTTTACATGATAACAAATAGTTTTTAAGCTGCCACATGAATGCGGGTGGTGTTGCCCAAAGAAAATTTGACACTCAGGGCAGGTTCATGGGTTAAGCTGTGGTTGAAGCTGGAGTTTCAGTGCTCTGTGTGCTGTTCGGAGCAAATCTGACGTTATGTGAAGATCACACTCTTTATATGCCTGATTCAAAAAGTGCAGCCCACTTCTGGATTCTGCAAAATGCTTTGTCTTCACAATGCTTTCCCAGCCTGATTTCTTATATGCTATGTCAGATATTCCTTGCCTGCTTCCTGAGGGAAAGACTTCTATTGCTCTTGATGGAGCTTGGTCAACTCTTCTATCTCCATCTTCTACCTTGGTTTGTTGGTGTTTGCTGTCAGACTCTCCTATGCAGCTGATAAAGGAAGTGAAATTTTCCAATGCTTTGGTTAGCCTGGTCAGTCACTACAACCTGCAGAGTTTGGGAATTGGTGCCAAATGACAGCAAGGGATCTGGCAAGAGTTCTCACTGCGTGTGGTCTGTCGTATTGTCCATGAGACATCCTGAATTTCTGGCTGCTGTTGGCAGTGTAGAATTAGGTGTTAGGATGTCAGGCTGGCAAACCCCACGTGGGACCTCATCTGCAGTGATGCCAGGATGCAGGTTGTGAGTAGGTCTGAGGTCTGTAAGGACACAGCTAGCTGAGGACAGGATTCAAGGAAGTGAAGAGCAATAGAATTTATGGGGATGTTACTTTTTGCAGCATTTCTCTATGACCAGTTAAAGGGATGAAATGGGTCTATCACGTTTCTTTTTCTGCTATTTTTCAGTGTCTAGGAATTTGGCAAATATTTGCAAAGTTTGCTTAAGAACTTTGGATCGAGGA